>NW_007074923.1:82648-92278 GCF_000164805.1 Carlito syrichta
CACCAGGCTGGGGTGGGACAGGGCAGCCCTTGGCCGTGGAGATGGAGAGAGCCAGCAGGCGGGGGCTGGTGAAGTCTGCCAGACGATCGGGGAACCACGGCAGGAAAAGCCCGCCCGCGCGCTCTGAATGGCAAGAGAGGAGGGACACACCTCGTGCCAGGGACGGGGCGAGGCCGCAGGCGTTGAGAGCGTGGCCAACTGTTTTCAGGAGAAAGTCCACGGGTTCCCGTACAAAGTGGAAAAGGTCGGGGGGAGGGCAGAGACGTGGACTGCGACTTTGGAGACCTATCAATACTTCAGCGAGTGGGTGTGGGGAGGTCATCCTTCCGCAGACCGCTCTTGGGAGAAGAGGCCCTGGAGGCTGACCTCGGCCTCCTTCCCCAAGGCCGGAGCTGAGGAGTCTGAGGGAGCCAGAGGCACAGGAAGAGGCCACGGCAGCATCTCCGGCGCGGTCCACGGCTGGACTTCCTGCTTCAGTGAACTCACTAGTCAGTTTCTACGTCTCCCCAGATCAGCCATCTGGGCCTCACGGGGCCGAATGTTCCCTGAGGGTTAAAGAACCGGGAAACAGCAAGAAAACAGACAGACCTGCCACGGGGCAGCCGTGAGGACACACAGGCCCTGAGGAAGGAGGGCGGGAGAGGTGGAACAAGAGGCCTGTGAGGTCCGGGAGGCCCCTGAGCCCGAAGGCACCCAGTGACCTGCACACAAAGACGCCCTGACTTGGGGTTGCCCCCCAGGGCAGGATGGCTTAACTGGTCATGAGTCCTTTTCCGCCAAGACCTTTACTTTCTGTTTCCCAGGTAACAAATCCCCAGAAGAATTCTTACCACGGAAGTTGGGGTGATAAGAGCCATGGTGTCCAAGATGCCATTTGCCTGTACAAAAACAACAGAGGTATTAGCTGGGCGTGGTGACTCACGCCTATAATCCCAGCACTCTTGTAGGCAGAGGTGAGAGGACTGCCTGAGCCCAGGGTTTCAGACCCGCCTGGGCAACTTGGCGAGACCTCATCTCTACAATGAATCAAAAACAGCCGGGCGTGGTGACACACGCCTGTAGTTCCAGCTACTTGGAAGGCTGAGGTGGAAGGATCACCTGAGCCCAGCAAGCAGAGGCTGCGGTGGCCATTAGCGTACCACCGCCCTCCAGCCTGGGCAACAGAGTGAGACTCCCACTCAAAAATAAAAAAAAAAGAAAGAAAAACAAGAGGGGTTTTCAGAGGAGTCCCCACAGGGCCCTGAGACCCTCTGAGGAGCTGAGCACGCACTCAGGTCTCCATCGTCTTGCCCTGAGGACAAGCAAAGAGATGCCACAAATGCGGTGTGCAAGCCAAGCCTCACTCTCTGGACCAGAGGGCAGCCCCAGAAAGATAGAAAGCAAGCAAGGATAGCCACAGGCCTGTGCAGGAAACCACAGTGAGAAGGAAAGACAGGCCACCCCCAGGAGTTCAGAGAAGCCAGCAGGCTGAGAATCTGCCCTCAAAGAGGGTACCAAGGCCAGGCGCAGTGGCTCAGGCCTGGAATTCCAGCACTTTGGGAGGCTGAGGCAGGAGGACCCTGGAGGCCAGAAGTTCAAGACCAGCCTGGAAAACACAGTGAGACTCTGTCTCCATAAAAAATAAAAGTAGCTGAGTGTGGCGGCTCATGCCTGTAATCCCAGCATTTTGGGAGGCGGAGGCAAGAGGATTGCCTGAGCTCAGTGGTTCAAGACCAGCCTGGGCAACTTGACGAGGCCTCGTCTCTGCAATAAATCCAAAAAGCTAGCTGGGTGTGGTGGCACACGTCTGTGGTTCCAGCTATTTGGAAGGCTGAGGCAGAAGGATCACCAGAGCCCAGCAGGTAGAGGCAGCGTTGGCCGTGAACCTGCCACCGCATGCCAGCCTGGGTGACAGAGTGAGACTCCTACTCAAAAATAAATACATAAATACATATTTGCTGGTGTGGTGGCACAAGCCTGTCGTCCCAGCAACTCAGGAACTAAGGCAGGAGGATCACTTGAGCCCAGGAGTTCGAAGCTGCAGTGAGCTGTGATTGCACCACTGCACTCCAGCCTGAGCAACAGAGCAAGACTGTGTCAAAAAAAAAAAAAAGGAGGATTCCGCAGCCATGGCAACCCACACGGCCACGGCATTCTCCATTGGCCTCTCCGCTGGGCCCTGGGGAGGCTCTGGCGACCCAGGATGCAGGTGCGCCACCCCACACTGATGCCCAAGTGCCCGTTTCTGCCTGGTTTCATCATCTTCCTCTCCAGTCAATGTCAGCAGCCCACAGTTCACGCACCGAGTCAACTACAGACAGCAAATGAGGAAACTGGATGCCTGCAGCTCCTGCCCTGTCCATGCGCTCAGTCGGAGATAATTGGGCAGTGTGTGGTAGGAACTCTGACGGTGTCGGAACCTCTGATCTGCTCCTTCCGCTCGGAGGAGCAGACCCCAGGGAGCCTCGCCCACAGGAAGAGGGCAGAGAAGAATGTGGTGCAGAAACTGACAGCAGCACTGACCCACTCAAAGGGGGCATGTCAACCGGCAGCCACAGGAGTGGGCCTGCGGAAGTCATTCGACGTGGCCTCCGTAAAACACTACAAAGGATCCTTTAAAGACATGCAGGCAGCCAGGCTCGGTGGCTCAGCCTGTAATCCCGCGCCTTTGGGAGGCGGAGGTGAGTGGATTGCCTGAGCCCGCGGGTTCGAGACCCGCCTGGGCAGCAAGCCCTCATCTCTACAATAAATCAAAAAAGCAGCCGGGCGTGGTAGCGCGCACCTGTAATTCCGGCTACTGGGAAGGCTGAGGCGGAAGGATCGCCGGAGCCCGGCAGGTCGAGGCTGCGGTGGCTGGGAGCGGCCACTGCACTCCAGTCTGGGTGACAGAGTGAGACTCCGACTCAAAAAAAGAAGACATGCAGGCTGGGTGCAGTGGCTCAAACCTGTCATCCCAGCACTTTGGGAGGGCGTGGTGAGGGGATGACCTGAGCCCACGGGTTCGAGAACAGCCTGGGTAACTAAGCAAGACCTCGTCTCTACAATCAATCAAAAAATTAGCAGGGCATGGTAGCGCATGCCTGCAGTCCTGGCTACTTGGAAGGCTGAGGTGGAAGGGTTGCCGGAGCCCGGAGGGTCGACACTGGGGTGGCCGTGAGCGTGCCACTGCACTCCAGCCCGGGTGATGGAGTGAGACTCCTACTCAAAAAAAAAGTTGAGGGAAATGGGTTGTTATGTAGAACAAGTGTTCCATGGGAATATAAAAGCCATTTTGTGAAATTACAAAGCTGCGATGCATGTGCTCGATTACGACCACGGGGAAATAGAACGCAAAGGGAGAAAACAAGGCCGAGTGACACATCCACAACCAGGTAAAACGCCTCAGCATGGACCAGGATTAGAAGCAGAGGGTGAGTGCTGTGCCCCGTGGCCCTCTGGTGGGTTTTTAATTTTCCTGTACGTGAGCTTTCGCTCCTCGTTGCAGTGACTGGCTGTGCTTGAGACTCCTGTCCAGGATGTGCACCAGGTGTGGTGAGCGCTGGGGCAGGGCGGGGCGTGGCAGGACAGGGCGGAAGCTCACCGGGCAACCTGCTCTCTGCGGCTTACTCTGCATCAAAGGCAGGAAGCAGGGCAGATAAGACCAAGTCCAGCCCGGAAGAAGCCAGCCCCCTGCCGCAGCCTAGGGTCTGAGGGGACGGCAGCCCTAGGCCCAAACCCCTGCTGGCTGTGAGGTGGGCATGGACGTGTCTGAAGGTCTACCCAGGAGAGCCAGCCCGCAGTGGGGAGTTCCACGGATGGGGTCATGCTGGTGATGGCCTTGGCACGATAAGCCCTCAGGGAATGAGGAGGAGCGGATGGACAGAGAGAAGGCCTGGAGCCCTAGCTGGCCTCTCCCACTGCCCAGGGCTTTTACTTGGGATAACGAGCGCCACACTCCAGGTGGGCGTCTGTAAAGGGAGGCTGGCTTCTGACCCAGAAGAGGGTGTTCAAGCAGTCTGCCTGAACGGCCTCGCGCAGGACGAGCCCACGGCTGCCTGTTTGCCATCGCTTGCATGGTGGAGAGAGACAGGGATCCCGCAGGGCCCAGCACTTGGAGAGTCAGACTGGCAAGCACAAGCAGTTGAGGACACTGTGGGGGCCACCGGGCTGTGCTGGTCCCGGAGGCGAGACCCACAGTGAAGCGAAGCCACAGGCCGAGGCTAGATGCACGTGTCTGGATGCGGTCTCCTCCAGCTCCAGCTAGGCAACCCGGATAGTGTCTTCACTGGCCTCAAACTCGGCTCGCTCTCAAATGCAGCTGGGGAAATAATCACCTCCACACAAAGAAACTCCTAGCCCAGTACCTGGCACATGATGAGAGCTGAGTCAGTGGTGCCTCCAAAAAGGTTTCAAGGAAAGGAAGTCACTGGACAATGTGGAAGACATGGCGGTGTCCATGTCAATCCTGGTATTAGAACGGGGGCTCTGCTCGGGGGGGGTGGCCATGCCCGAGTCAAAGTCAACCGTGACAATTGCGTCCAGTGTCTCTGCCTGGGGTGCGGCAGGGGGTGGCCATGTGACCCAGCTCCGTCCAATAAGCTTTTTTCTGAACTGAAATGGGATCTCGCTATTTTGGCCGGACCCGGCAGCGACCTCCTGGGCTCAAACGAACCTCCTTCCTCAGCCTCCCGAGTAGCTGGGACTACAGGCGTGCAGAAGGTTTAGGTGCAGTTCTGCCAGGGATTGGGAGAGTGTCTGGCCAAAGACTTTTTTCCCTGATAAGAGTGGGCAAAGGAACTGTCACTGCTTCTCCTCTCTTCTTTCCTTGAGCCAAATGATAGCGGAGGGCCCTGGCATCGAGGCAGCAATGAGAGGACAGACACCAACAAGCCAAGGGCGGACAGGTCAGGGCAGCTGGCTCCTGAGCCCCCACGAACGGCGGACCGAGGACGGCAGCAGCTACATTGAGGAGGGTCGTACTGAGAGGAAAATGGCTCCCTGTGTCAATTCACCCCTCGGTCTTTTCAGCTGCGACAGCTGAGAGCCTCCCTGACTACACCGCGAAGAAATGAACAAGCAAGCAGACAGGGCGAGAGGCAGCCGGGCCCAGACTCACCTATCATCGCGGTGGCGTAGCCCGCCTGCTGCAGCGCCTCAGCCAGGGTGGTCTCGTTGAGCGGAAGGCCCCCCACGGAGGTGACTGCAAAGTTGCGCGTGACTCCCTGGCGGAGGCCCAGCCGGCCGGTGAGCAGGGAGGCCCGGGAGGGCGAGCAGGTGGAGGCGGCTGCGTGGAAGTCCACAAACCTGCGCGGAGGGGCAAGGGGTCAGGACCCTCCAACCACAGGACACCAGCCAAGAGAAGAGCAACTCCCGCCCAGGCCCTGGGATTCCGGTACCAGGAGAAAGCTCAGAGGTCACCCAGGTACAGGGTTGGTGAGGAAAATGAAACCCAGAGAGGTGCTGCAACTAGTCCGAGGTCACACAGTTAATTCAAATTGATTTTTTTTCTTGAATTGGAGTCTCACTCTGTCACCCAGGCTGGAGTGCAGTGGCACGCTCACGGCCACTGCGGCCTCGACCTGCTAGGCTCGGGTGATCTTTCCACCTCAGCCTTTCAAGTAGCTGGAACTACAGACACACACCACCATGCCCAGCTGTTTTTTAAAATTATTATTTATTTGTAGCGATGAGGTCTTGCCAAGTTGCCCAGGCTGGTCTTGAACCCATGGGCTCAGGCAATCCTCTTGCCTTGGCCTTCCAAGTGCTGGGATTATAGGCATGAGCCACCAATGCCCAGCCCATTCAAACTGATTTAATCCAACATATTCAGACAATATCCTTCAAATTATTTATCTATTTATTTTGTAGAAATGAGGTCTTGCCATGCTGCCCAGGCCAGTCTCAAGCGCTTGGCCTCGAGTGGTCCTCTGGTCTCAGCCTCCCAAAGAGCTGCGATTACAGCTGTGAGCCGCCATACTCCATCCTCCTCAATCCTCTTTATTCACAGATTGCATATTTCAAATATGCCTACCTGCTAAAGTTGTATTTTTTTAGTCCCAAAATCAATACTCAGGGCTCTTTAGAGTCATTCACAGATATCAGCAAACCTATAAAAAACTTGAGTCACCCAATATACACATTCCCAGGGAAGCTCAAGCAAGGTGACCCTCTGCCTTCTTGTTCCAGCCCTCAGACAAATGTCCTCCTCACAGTCTTCTTAGCATCACGATTTTTGCATTTTTATGCTTTTGCTGATTTCACTGTGGAACATGGTCACCAAGAGTAGTGCTGAAGTGCTGTGTTGTGGTCCTGGGAGCCGAAAGGCTTTGCTGGGCCATACAGAGAAAGTGTGTGGGCCAGGCGTGGTAGCTCCCACCTGTAATCCCAACATTGGGAATGCCGAAGTGGGAGGACTGCTTGAGCCCAGGAGCTCAAGCCCAGCCCGGGCAACTCAGTGAAGCCTCATCTCTACAAAAATTCTTTTTTAAAAAAATTAGCTGGGCATGGTGCCACATGCCTGTAGTCCCAGCCGCATGAAATGCTGAGGTGGAAGGATCACTTGAGCCCAGGAGGAAAAAACAAAAACAAAAACAAAAACCCCAGAAAATGTGTGTGCTAGACGAGCTTTCTTCAGAAATGAGATACAGTGCTGTTGGCTGTGAGTTCAATGTTGATGAATCAAAAATATATATCAAATAAAGTGTCCTTAAACAGAAACAGAAAATGTTGTGACCAGAGGCACATAGGTACCTAGTCCTATATTTCTCCTAGGAGCAAAGGTTCAATATTCGCTAATTCAGTGTTCACAGTGGCTTCACAGAACACAAATATTGCCAGTAACAAGAGTCGGCTGAGTCTATTATGTATTACTGTACGCCCAGCCCTTCTTTAGACGTTGTAGATAAATACACACCTCACCATTGTCCTGCTCTCAAAGAAGGTGCAGAAGCAAGACACTGAGAAGCAAGCTGAGCAAATTCCGGTTGCAACAATATACAATATTATGCAATTAAGACCTCAGAGGGGCGTCAGAGCCATGGAGACAGAGATAAGGAACACTGTAGGACTGAGACGGGAGAAAGAACTTGGTGAAGGTCCAAGGTCCAGAGAAATCTCCATAGAGGAAGCAGGACAGAGGCCGGAATCTAAAAAATGGGGTTCTTGGATCCCTTTGGAAATTGCAAGGACAGGCATTCCCAGTGGAGGAACAGCAAGATATCCTTACTCTTGCTAAAGGGATATACCAGAAGCTAATTTTTTAAAAAGTATCTCACAAGGGGAAGGAGAAACGACATGTGGTGGGTGGAATGCAAGATTCTGGGATATGCTGTAATATGGTTTGACTTTTGCACCATGTAAATGTTTGACATGGTCAAAAAATAAATTTTTTTTTTGAGTCAGAGTCTCACTCCATCGCCCAGGCTGGAGTGCAGCAGCACGCTCATGGCCACTGCAACATCGACCTGCTGGGCTCCGGCGATCCTTCCACCTCAGCCTTCCATGTAGCAGGAACTACAGGCACACGCTCCTGTGCCTGGTTAACTTTTTCTTGTAGAGACGAGGTCTCCAAGATGTCCAGGCTGGTCTCAAAATCGCGGGCTCAGGCAATCCTCTCGCCTCGGCCTCCCAAAGTATTGGGATGACAGGCTGAGCCACTAAGCCTGGACAAAAAGTAAAATTAAACCACAAAGGAAAAACGAGCAGGTCTTATAATTTAAAAAAAAAAAGCTGAAACAAATGAATCCAACTATCTAACACACTGCTAATATGACCACACAGAGGAGAGAATCACTTCAAGCAACATCAGCACCCAGGATTCTGGATGTACTGCATTCTTGGTGCGACACAGTCTAAGGACAAAAAGAACTACAAGGGAGGTTTCCACTTCACTCAGTAGCTGTATCTGGTGGCAATACGCGTACTGGTATTCTGAAACTATGTATTACACATGGTAGAGGAAAGCAAATAAGTAACTACACTAATGTGCCTAATTAGCGACCAAGATTTTCTTTTTTCTTTTCTTCTTTTCTTTTCTTTCTTTTTTTTTTTTTTTTTTTTGAGTTGGAGTCTCAGCCCATCGCCCAGGCTGGAGTGCAGTGGCACGCTCCCGGCCACCACAGTCTCAACCTGCTGCTGGGCTCAGAAGATCCTTCTACCTCAGCCTTTCAAGTAGCCAGAACCACAGACGTATGCCACCATGCCCGGGTAATTTTTTGATTTATTGTAGAGATGAGGTCTCACCACGTTGCCCAGGCTGGTCTCGAACCCGTGGGCTCAGGCGATCCTTTCGCCTCTGCCTCCCAGAGTGCTGGGATGATGGATGACAAGCATGAGCCACCGCTCCCGGCAGGGACCAAGATTTTCAGTGTAAGAGGTAAAGATATAAAACAAAATAAGAGGCTGGGCATGGTGGCTCGCGCCTCTAATCCTGGCACTTTGGAAGGCTGAGGCGGCAGACTGTTTGAGCCCAGGAGGTCGAGATCAGCCTGGACAGCATAGTGAAACTTCATCTCTACAAAGAAAAAAATTAGCCAGGCAGGGTGGTGCGTGCACGGAGTCCCAGGTACTCAGGATGCTGAGGTGAAAGGATCGCCCAAGCCTTGCTGTGAGCCATGGTCATTGTGATCATGCCACAGCACTCTGGTCTGGGTGAGAGAGTAAAACTCTGACTCAAATAAATAAGTAAATAGTGAAGAGAAAACCTATAATGTTAAAATTCATATGAATGTCATTATAACTAATGACTTAGAAAAATATTTAGCACTGACCACACCTATGCCCCAAGCTTTGTTTTAAACACCATCCTGCAATAAAAGGAATCAGACCTCCTTGGAGAAATAGCCACTTCCAGGTTTGCGGAAGAAGAAGTGGAGTCTGGGACATCTTGTGATGCCCGGAAGCTGGGCCAAGAGCCTGTTTCAAGATGCTCCTGCTGGCCAAATTTGGGGCAATGTGGGCATCTGAAAGAATAATTACTGTAATTGATTGTAAGCCATGAATAAACGAAAATCCATGAATCCACGTTGATACTCAAAAAAGGCATTTGTCATCATTGGAGGAAAACATTTTACCAACTCGCCACTCCCAAAATGTGTAATTAAAGGGAAAGAATTAAAAATTTCTCCGGATGCTTTAGGATGACCCATCGTGAGGGGATCAGGGAAAGCACTCCTTTACAGAAGAATGACAGCCAGCATGCATGGAAGGATGGTAGACTTAGGAAATCACCATTTTTTGCAACTCTTCCCCCCAGACTAATAACTGAACCAGCGGATGTGCTGGAAGTGCGGGCTCACAGTGTCACCCTTGGGTCACTCATGAATTGGACAGAGCTGTCTATCACCACCTTATAAAGTGATTAAATTTAGTGTCACTAAAAACGTCTGACCTCGTAAGTCTCCCGGTGGGATAAAATGTGAAGTCTGTAAAATCAAGGATTTTTGCCAAAAACATTTAACCTGAATCTAATCAAACCCATGAAACTAATGTCCAGGTTACAGGAAATACAGCTCATAGAAAAACAAATTAAGCCGGGCTCAGTGGCTCAGCCTGTCATCCCGCGCCTTTGGGAGGCTGAGGTGAGTAGATTGCCTGAGCCCGCGGGTTCGAGACCCGCCTGGGCAGCAAGACCTCATCTCTACAATAAATCAAAAAATCAGCCGGGCGTGGTAG
>NW_007074923.1:92298-94802 GCF_000164805.1 Carlito syrichta
CCAAAAAAAAAAAAAAAAAAGAAAAAGAAAAACAAATTAAATGACACAACAAGGATATAATTTGACAAACCAGTATCTAAGCATTCTACAAGACAATTGGTGTCTTCAAAAAGTGTCACAAAGTTGGGCTCTGTGGCTCAGCCTGTAATCCCGCACCTTGGGAGGCTGAGGTGAGTGGATTGCCTGAGCCCACAGGTTCAAGACCCGCGTGGGCAACTTGGCGACACCTCATCTCTACAATAAATCAAAACATTAGCCGGGTGTGGTAGCGCGTGCCTGTAGTCCCAGCTACTTGGAAGGCTGAGGCGGAAGGATCACCGGAGCCCAGCAGGTCAAGGCTACAGTGGTTGGGAGCGGCCACTGCATTCCAGTCTGGGCGACAGAGTGAGACTCCGACTCAAAAAAAAAAAGTGTCACGGGATAAAACGAGATTGGGGCAGGTAATATTCCACATTCCACATTAAAGGAGACTAAAGAGACAAAGCAAAGTGTAATACACGGTCCTTCATCGGCCGACAGTTCAAATAAACTAACAACACATGTGGATGATTAAGGAAATTTCCATATGGACTGGATACCAGAGATTAGGGGGTTTGGATCCATTTTCTGAGTGTAGTAATGGTATTGTGGGCATGTGGAAGAGTATCCTTAAGAGATGTACACTGTGGCATTTATAATTATTAGGATGCTCGCATCCTTTAAATGATGCCGATTAAAAAACTTATTTATACATAGCGCAAATATAAGCAAGCACGGCAAAATGTTAAGTGTATTTATGTCACTATTCTTTCTATTTTCCTTTATGTTTCAAATGTCGAATGTTGTGTATGTTTTCAACTGCAGAGGTCTGGAGACTAGGATGCACAGAGCAGTAATGGGGCTGGCAGGGGTCCTGATGAAGCAGAGGACGGAAGGCACACACGTAGGTCACCTCCAAACCTTCCCACCCAGGGCCGGAAGCCTGGAGGCACACTGTGGGAGGTGGGGAGGGATAAGGAACTCTGGCCCAGGGCAGAGGGGGCTGAAACCCCATGTTTAGAATGAACTCCACCGGACATCACTCACGCAGCCTCTCTCTGTCCCCCAAGACCACGCCTAAGTAAAATCCTGTGAGTTTCTAATGTGTTCGCGCCCCTCAAAGATGCCCCGCGGAGATGCCTCCAGCCGGGGTCTGGCAAGCAGGACCCAGAGCCCCGCCCTCCACCATGACCTTGGCCTCCGCATAGGAGTGAGCCTTAGAGGGCAATGGGGCTGCGGAGCAAGAGTGGATGCCTCTTTTGTTTTTCGGTCCTTGGTTCTTTCCCTTTAAAAAAAACACAAAAACACTCAAACCCAGAAGTCATAAGGCAAAATTGTTCTAAAATCACACACGCTAATGACAATATGACCAGCAGTTCCACTCCTAGGAATTACCCAAAAAGAATTGAAATCAGGTCCTCACTCCGCTACTCACACAAGCATGTCTACAGCAGCACTACTACACAACAGCCAGAGGGCGGAAGCGGAACAAATGCCCACAGACAGAGAAACGGACAAACACATTGGGTGGTGTGTCCACACGATGAATGATCTCACACAGCAAAAGGACGGGCTGGGCGTGGTGGTTTACGCCTGTGGTCCCCGTCCGGGCAACAGAGCCAGATCCTGTCTCTGAAAATAAAAATTAAAAGGAATGAAGTACTGATACATGACACAACAGGGACAAGCCTTGAATACATGATGCTGAGTGAAAGAAGCCAGACACTAAAGGCCGCAGAGTGTATGATTCTGTCTACACAAAAGACCCAGGACAGGTAAATTCACGAAGACAGAGAGCAGACAGGTGGCTGTCAGGGGCTGGGGAGGGGGAAACGAGAAGCAGCGGCCTAATGGGTGGGGGGTTTGTTTGGGGTGATGAGAATGTTTTAAAACCAGACAGAGGTGGTGGTTGCACGGCATTCTGAACGTACCAAATGCCACAGAGTTGCTAATGGTTTTTATTGTTTTTTGTTTTGAGTTGGAGTCTCACTCTGTCGCCCCGACTGGAGTGCAGTGGCCGCTCCCGGCCACCGCAGCCTCGACCTGCTGGGCTCCGGCGATCCTTCCACCTCAGCCTTCCAAGTAGCTGGAACTATAGGTGCGCACTACCACGCCCGGCCCATTTTTTTATTTATTGTAGAAACGAGGTCTCGCCAAGTTGCCCAGGGTGGTCTCGAACCTGCAGGCTCAGGCAATCCGCTCATCTCGGCCTCCCAAAGTGCTGAGATTATAGGCTGAGCCACCAAGCCTGACCATCTTCATGGTTTTAACACTTTTTTTTTTTTTTTGAGTTGGAGTCTCACTCTGTCACCCAAACTGGAGTGCATTGGCCGCTCCCAGCCACTGCAGCCTCGACCTGCTGGGCTCCGGCGATCCTTCCTCCTCAGCCTTCCAAGTAGCCGGAATTACAGGCATGCGCTACCACGTCCAGCTGATTTTTTGATTTATTGTAGAGATGAGGTCTCGCTGCCCAGGCGGGTCTCGAA
>NW_007074923.1:95427-110831 GCF_000164805.1 Carlito syrichta
ACTCCAACTCAAAAAAAAAAAAAAAAAAAAAAAGTCTCATTTTATGTTATGTAAATAACACAAACATGAAAAAAAAATCTTATAGACTGAGAAGAAAATGACCAAAGAGAATCTCTCAGGATGGGGCCAAGGCCTGTGAACTGTATGTCAGAAGGTCTTCAGATGAGAAATGTACTTATTTATAACCAAGAGGATCCTTTACCATTTCATTCATTTATGCCACAAACATGTACTGAGCAGCAACAACAGTAAGGGACAGGCCTGTGACCAAAGTTAAGGAGGCAAAGAAATGATCCCGGTCCTCGATGACCTTACGGTTTCCTTTTCAGACCAAACTCTAGGGCATCGTTTCCATTTTACTACTAATAGTCACAACCGTGTATTGAGGGTGAACTAGGAACATGGAACATGGCGCTTTACACATGCTAGCCCATCTCTTCCCCACAGCAGCCTAGGATGTGCTATTGGAAGAATCCCCACGTATTGAGGAGGAAACTGAGGCAGGGGTGCTATGGAAACCCACATCGTCTGTCCATAGGCCAGAACCCTTGAAGAAAGGCATCACATTCCAGCGGGCCTGCACGCGCCTACGTTCCTGATAATCAGCTAAAGGAAGTCTATCCCCTTCTCTGCTATACATTCCCCATATGTCACTTAAAAGAACCTTGACCCCCTGCAGACTGCACTCACTCGACTGAGAGAAATGAATTTCTGTTTACTCCCTGCTATCAGTGGTCACAGATCTGAAAATATAGCACCCATGCAACCACAAGCCTCGTAATTTCTATAACTTTTTGTGTGTTATATAATGACTAATCAACAATATGTCGCAGTGACTAATGTTTTACTTTGTAAGAGGCTCTGTTATAGTTTCCTTGCTCTGTGGCCAGCTTAAACAACTCTTCAGTTTAGTGTTACTGATAACACTGTGAGCTCCCTTTTGGTGGCCGGCACCAGGAAATAAGGACCATAAACGTTACTGTTGACAAAATGCGGCTGTAACTTGAGTTCTGTTCAGTGCTCTGTCAGTCATGTAGTCAACGTGTAGGTACCAGCAACCCTAAGCTTATAAAACCAGACTGTGAAACCCAAGGGGCAAGCAGACCAGTCCCAGGAAGGCCAGGAGCCAGGTTCTGCTCCCTGAATTTGAATTCAGAAATCAACATCTTTCTGCCAGTTCCGTGCCTCTGGATTTATCGGCGGCGAGAGACAGCAGCTGAGCATTTACTTAGCCCGTGTTGGGGCAGTTACAGACCTAGCCTCACACCGCGAGAAGTGGCAGGGCCACGATTTGCACCCAGCATCCTGCTCCAGGCCACTCTCCTGGTCCGGCACTATGCAGCCAGACACCCCAGGGCGCCCCTTTGGACGTGGGCACGTCTGACTCCAGATCCCAAACGCGTGCCATTAAACCACGCTGCCTCTGCCACGAAGTCCAGAGGCTGGTCTTGAAAGTCGAAGGGAGGGGCAGGGGGAGACCCGCCCACTCCACACCCGGTCTTGAAGGGAGGGGAGCGCCCAGAGGTTGACTGAAGTTCTGGAGTGGAGAGGAGCGTGGACCCAGGCCCCCAGGCCCAGTGTCGAGGAGGTGAGGACAAGGCCCTGGCCTGGGCATGGACAAGACCCAGAGGCTGAACCCTCACACACACACACTCAAAAACCCGCACACAGGTACTCACCAGGCCTGGGAAAAGCCTCCTGAAATGAGACGACCCAGCACCGGGATGACCTATTCGAGGAAGCCTGTTTTTTAAGGTTTTCATGCCTTGAAAACCCTCAAGAGGAAAACCCAGGCACCGAAAGCCGTGAGGTTGTCCTCAGAGACCTGCCTGGAGACAGAAGGGCAGCGGAGCAACCCGTGCTGTGAGTCGAGGGCTGGAAGCTTCTGGAAGGAAGAGTCTCTGCTCAGCGTCCTCATCTCCATGTGCTCACGGGGACGCCACGATCAGACAGCATCCTGCTTCCAGAAACCTCCCCGCCCTCCCCGGGAGGCCTGTCTGCATCCCCCTCGGCGCCCCCATGGCTCCTTTCATCCCGCCACTGTGGCCTGGCTTCCCTAGCCCACCGCCAAGATGGCCCCTCCCTCGTGCCCAGGCCCCTCCTCCGCCCTCTCTCACTCCCAGTCCACGCACGCCCTCGGGAAGTCTCGGCCGGCTCCAGGCTCCAAACCAAATCCACGTCCCAGCTCAGGCCGAGCGCGGAGGCCGCCTGCAGGCCTTCCCCGCCCCTCTCCCTGGCGCCTCGTCCGCCAGAGCCCAGGCCGCCCATCTTCCCCTCCAACACGGGCTCCCACCTGCCGCCTCGAAGTACACCCACCCGGCCCGTCCGGCAGGGAGCCCAGCAGGCCAGCCTGCGGTTCGCACTCGCTCACGCCCCCGGCAAACCGGTCACCAAGTTCCACCAGCGCTGCCGTGAAGTCGCCTCCTGGCCCACCCTGCTCCCTGCCAGCCTCTGTCACTGTCTCCACAGAGGCCCCGGGAGTCGGAAGCAGAAGTGTTGCAGGAGCCCGGTCACCCCACTGCCTCACACCACCATCCACGCTAGCGCCAATGTCGTTTTTTTTCCTTTTGAGTTGGAGTCTCATTCTGTCACCCAGGCTGGGATGCAGTGGCATGCTCTCAGCCACCGCAGCCTCGACCTGCTGGGCTCAGGCCAGCCCTCCCCCTCAGCCTTCCCAGTAGTGGGAACTACACGTGCGCACTACCATGCCCAGCGAATTTTTTGATTTATTGCAGAGATGCGGTCTCACCATGCTGCCCAGGCTAGTCTCAAACACGCGGGCTCAAGCAACCCTCTTGCCTCGACCTCCCAAAGTGCTGGGATTATAGGCTTGAGCCGCCACGCCCGGCACCAGTGTCTTTCCACAAGGCAGATCTGGTCACACCAGTCCCCTACTGAAAAGCAGATGCACGGCACCCTCCTCAGGTCCCCTCCTGCTCTGGAAGCTTTTCTGTCCTCTCAATAAATCCCGCTTTCAAGAAAAGAAAAAAGAACAGCAAAGCACGATGTAGCTCTGTATGCATTTCTGGGCTCCTCTGCTGTCCCTGATCTCTGTGCAGCCCAGGCGCCCTGCCACACCACGTAACCCCCAGGCCGCCGTGCCTTTGCACACACTGTTCCCGCCACTGGGGAGGTCTCTCTCCCACTGTCCTGCCTGATGGTGACTGGCAAATCCCACGGTCTTCAAGGTCTACCTCAAATATTCAAATTCTACCACCTCCATGACATCCCCTGCCTCTCTCCGTCTATCCGAAGACCCCCATACACCCGCCTGACCAGAATCAGGGCCCCCTTCTCTGTGTAAGTAGAGATTCTTTGGCATATTCGTTTCATCACTCAACTATTCGTCTTTGTTTTCACATGTAGGACAGATTAAAGGTGGCCACATATTCTTCCACATGCTTCCCAGTGAGAGATGGGGTCTACGTCCCCTCCCCTTGAGTCCAGGTGGGTTCTGTGACTGCTGTGGCCAGTAGAATCATGTGGCAGCAAGCAACACTTTGCTAGTTTCTGGACTCAGGCCTTACAAGACTGGCATCTCTCACTTCCTCTCTGGAAGCCTCTGGAAGTCACCCTGCAAGGAGTCAGACTACCCAGAGACCACCGTGCTGCAGAGCCTGCCAGTAGGAGCTCCAGTCGGTGACCCTCCCCAAGGCTGTCCCCATCGAGACATCCGCCCTCTGGGCAAGGCCGTCTCAGACCTCCTAGCCTGACCATCTGCTTGCCAAATTCTACGGAGCAAACTCAGCCAACACCGTATGGAAAAGAACTGTCCAAGCAAGGAGTGCCTGCATTCCTCAGGCAAGTCCTGAGCCCCAGTTGTTGCTTTAACCGAGGGTGGGACCGTTTGTTGCCTGGCAAAACACAACCAGACCGACATCTATCGTGCTTACTCCACGTTATTTGGTTCACAAGTCCCCAGCGAAGCACAAAATAGGGTGCTACCAAACGCGTGCCGACAGGGTGACACCACTGTCCTCTTTGCTTTTGCTAAGGAGACCTGGGCCTCGGTCTCAGAAGATGGGACCTGACACACAGCAAAGACGGGACATCACTGCGGGCAGTGAAGCCGCAGAGTGAGATTCCAGCCCATCTGGAGGCCCGGCCCTGAAGCTGCATGTGTGGAAGCAGGCTGTGGATCCCACTGTCTGACAGAATGAGGGCAGGAAAGGCGTGTGCACCCACGGGCACCACTGGGTCTGCACGCGCTGGGCGAGGCCCTCGCTCCAGAGCGCCGGACTCACAGCTCTGGCACCACCCACGGCTCTTCCTTCCAGCCCAGCAGTTCCCTGGGGCTGGAGGAAGCACTTGCAGCCTGCCTGCCTTCCATCGCCCTGTTCCTGGGGCCAGATTTCCCAGTCACAGGTTTCTTTCAAAGCATCCCTGGCAGCCACATGCGCTGAGGCCATGGGGACCCAACTGCCGGGGCAAACTCCAGAGGCCAGGAGGTCGATGCCGTCAGCAGCCGGGAACCGTCCCCCTCAGAAGTCCAGACTAAGTTCTAGCCACTGCTGATGCCTCTGCCTCCAAATCTTCACCCCACCCAGCTTGCCCTTCCAGGAATTCCTGCCACTCTCATAGCTAACATTTATGAGACACTTACTAACATCCGGACACTTTCCCAAGCTCTTCATATGCATCGCCATAAGCATCTGTTGCCCTTGGGGTCACTCTGGCCTGATTGCTAGCTCAGTCTGAGCTGGCCTGAGCTTCCTGGTACTGTCTCCTTATCCACCACAGCAGAATCAGCTCACAGTTTGCAGGCCCGGTGCACAATGAAAACGTAGGCCTGGTTCAAGATCACCAAGCATTTTAAGATGTCAATGCAGAGCATTCAACCAAGAGGGCTTCTGTGCAACTGCCCCGGCCACAGCCCCTAAAGCTGGCTCTGCAAATGGCGTCAGCATGTCTCAAAACCCAGGCAACTCGCAGCTCACTGGGCTTCCCAGAGCTGGGGGAACACCCTTGTTGGTCTCAGGGCCCCAGACATTGCTCCCAGGCGGAACATGGTTGTTTCCTTTGCCAGCCTCGGCAAGTGTACCTGAGTCTTTGTTTCTGAGACAGAGTCTTGCTCTGCTGTCTAGGCTGGTTTGCACTGGCAGGATCATAGCTCACTGCAGCCTTGAACTTCTGGGCTCAAGGGATCTTCCCACCTCCGCTCCCCAGAGTGCTGGGATGACAGGCACGAGCCACCGCCCCTGGCCTGGTTCTTCTTTAGATTTTCCCCTGCATTCTTGCTGCTCTCCTGCTGGTCTTCCCTAGCTCAGCGGACAGCACCAACTTCCACCCAGTTACTCATGTCAGAATCACCAGGGATTCCCCTTTCCCTCCTCCCTCTCCACCGCCAAACTCTTAGCACATTCTGTCCACTCGACTTCCAGATAGATCCAGAATCGATGCCTTCCTCTCTGTCTGACGGGTGATGTCTAGTCCAAGAGACCATCATCTCACGTCCAGACCGCTGCCGTCATCTCTGGGCTGCCTCCCAGGACTGTGGTGCTGGACGACCCTCGGGGCACCACTCACACCAGGGTCCGGAGTTGGGCAGTGCACAGTCTGCCCAGCTGTGTGTGACAGCTCTACTCCCACTTCCTGTTCCTGGCCCCAATTCCCCCTCCCCCACTTGCGTGGGGCAGTCAAAATAATCTCAAAAAACGTTTAATGTTAGGCTGAGCACAGTGGCTCACACTTGCAATCCCAACACTTTGGGAGGTTGAGGTGGGAGGATCACTTGAGCCCAAGAGTTCAAAACCAGCCTAGGCAACATAGCGAGACCTCATCCCTACAAAACTCAAAATCAAAAAATGAGTCAGGCATGGTGATGTGTGCCTGTAGTCCCAGCTACTCAGGAAGCTAAGGCAGGAGGTGAGCCCAGGAGGTCGAAGCTGCGGTGAGCCGTGATCATGTCACAGCACCCCAACCCGGGCGACAGAGTGAAACCCTGCCTCAAAAAACAAAAAATGTTTATTGGCTGGGTGCGGTGGCTCAAGCCTATAATCACAGCACTTTGGGAGGCCAAGGTGAGAGGATTACCTGAGCTCAGGGGTTCGAGACCAGCCTGGGCAACTTGGTGAGACCTCGTCTCTACAATAAATCAAAAAATTAGCTGGGCGTGATAGAGCGCGCCTGTAGTCCCAGCTACTTGGAAGGCTGAGGCGGGAGGATGGCCTGAGCCCAGCAGGTCGAAGCTGCAGTGGCCAGGAGTGTGCTACTGCACTCTTGCCTGGGCGATAAAGTGAGACTCCAACTAAAAAAAAAGTGTTTATCCCCTAAATGTTAGTCCTTGGCTTGAAACCCTCTAGTGGGCTCTCCCCACAATCAAAGTAGACCCAACACGTGGCCACAGGCCCTTAACCACTGCTGCCTAACAGATCTGGAGAACTTGGACAGCCCAAATGGGGCGTGGGTTTGTCGAGTGTTCCCCTCAGCTCCTGGAGCAGCCAGGTGGGGCCTGGGGCGACTGGAGGAGTGGCCCTGTTCCTGCCTGCCCAACTCCAGGGAAGGAAGCCCCCCTACCACACCATGCAAAAAGCGCTGAGACTGGGACACCAGGCATCCCAGGGGAAGCCCGGTCTGGCCACCTCCACGGTCTCCTCGGTGAGCTCCTTATCACGGGTTTCCAGGTGAGACACAACATGAGCAAGGCGGGCACCTGCTGCCCGGTGGCCCGGACCCTGAGTGGCGCCCACCCCCCCAACTCTCCCTCGCCTCAGGTGCTGTGTGTCCCCTCCATCCCGCGACTCTGCCCCAGGGTTGGGCCCTTCTTGTGGGCTGGGCCTCAGCTCACAGTTCGCCCTGAGGAGGACTTTCCTGGCCTAGTCCCTCCATATCACGGCTCTGTTTTGTCCCTGGCCCTCATCGTCTGTGACCTGATCTGCTCAGAGATTCATCTCCGGTGTGCGGCCTGTTCCCGCCTCACAGCACACAGCCAGTCTCCACGTCCTCCCTCCGCAAGTCCACATCCGCTGGCTCCAGTCAGCCAGGCTGGAAACTGAGGCGTCGCCATGCGTCTCCCCACCACGACCCATCTCCTTTGGCTCCTCCCCACGCTCCGGGACGCCACCAGGTCCTCACAGCCGCTGTCCTTCAATGGCATCGCCCTCTCCAACCCACGCCAGCACCCCGGCCGGTCATGCCGCCCAGCCCCAGATCTCCACCACCACGATCCACGGTGCTCCGGCCCGGCCTCCCTTTCAGCCCTCTGAGCCACGGCTGCCTGCTGGGTTGGACTGTGTCCCCAGAAGAGAGGGGCTGAAATCCTCACTGCCACCCACCCCCGTGCCTCAGGATGGGACCTTGTTTGGAAACAGGGTCACTGCAGAGGCGCTTTTAAGTTAAGATGAGATCACGCTGGAGCAGAATGCACCCTCATGCAATGTGGCCGTGTCCTAGGCTCGGTGGCTCAGCCTGCAATCCCACGCCTTTGGGAGGCTGAGGTGAGTGGATTGCCTGAGCCCGCGGGTTCGAGACCCGCCTGGGCAGTGAGACCTCATCTCTACAATAAATTTAAAAAAAAAATCAGCTGGGCATGGTAGTGCATGCCTGTAATTCCGGCTACTCGGAAGGCTGAGGCGGAAGGATCGCCGGAGCCCAGCAGGTCGAGGCTGCGGTGGCTGGGAGCGGCCACTGCACTCCAGTCTGGGCGACCGAGTGAGACTCTGACTCAAAAAAAAAAAAAAGAAAAAGAAGAGGAGGGAGACCCAGAGAAGGGGCCGCTTCCTGGCGACGCAGAGACGCACAGGAAGACAGTCTTGGGGTGAAGACGTTTGTCAACACAAGCCAAAGAATGCCCCGGGGGCCACCAGAAGCTGATGAGGAAAGGAAGGGGCTGCGAGAGCTTTGGAAGGGACTTGATCACGAGCTTCTAGCCTCCAGCACTGTGAGAGAAAACATCTTGGCTGTGGCGAGCCTCTCAGGGTGCGGTGCCGTGCTACAGCGGCCCTAGGAAGGGAGCACCCCTCCCTCCGTGTTCCAGGGCCCAACAGGACTCTTGTTCCTGGAACATCTCGCTTCCTCCTCCCCACACCTCACCCAGCTCTCCAACTCAGCACCTTCACTGTGCTGTATCTCTGCTCAAGAATGTGTTGCCCAGCCGGGTGTGGTGCCTCACACCTGTAGTCCCAGCACTTTGGGAGGCCAAGGCAGGAGGCTCACTTGAGCTCAGGAGTACGAGTCCAGCCTGGGCAACACAGGGAGACCTCGTCTCTAAAAAACAAAATCAAAACACGAGCTGGGTGTGGTGGCACGTGCCTGTAGTCATAGGTGCTCAGGAGGCTGAGGCAGAAGGATCACCTGAGCCCAGGAGGTTGGGGCTGCAGTGAGCCATGATCGTGCCACTGCACTGCAGCCTGGGGAACAACAGAGTAAGACTCCGGCTCAAAAAAAAGGAAAGAAAAGGAATGTGCTCCCCTTCTTGCTGCCCTCCCAAACTCCTAGGCATCCCTCAGAACCCACCCTTGTCACAGAGTCTTTCCCCACCCCCAGGAGGATGCGCCTTGGCTCGGACTTCCAAAGCATCTGGAACTTCCCCGCAGCCTTTTCGTGTCTAGCGTTGACATCCGCCCGGCCACGTCTGAGCACGGACCATGGGGCATCCCGTCGTGATCCCGTGTGGAGCGTCCACCTTCCCGCAGCCAGCCCTTCCACACGCCTCCTGCAGGGTCTGACGCCTGCCCCCGGCCCTTCCACGTCCCACCCCAGCACGGGCCCGGGACTCTCGTGTGGGCCCATCCCATCCGCACAACCTCTGTGCTCGGTGAACGGATCCACAACCCACGACCCCCGACGCCAGTGGGACCATTCCGAATCCAAGCCTGGAATGGATGTTCTGGACCAGGAGTGAGAAACGGCTCTTTCCCCGCCTTGACTCTCAGCTAGAAGAACGTAGCCCCGGCAGGGCCGGGACCACACCTCGTCACCTGGAGATCCCGACAGAAGAGCAATGGGTCAGAAGCCAGCCACAAGGCAGAGTCCCTCCAGAGCTCGGTTGCCCCTCTGGTCGGTGCCCCTCTTGGGCTTGGGCTGCTTAACCGGGTTTCCGCCACTTGCACCCAGCGGGTCCTGGCTGTCACCCTGCAGGCGACCCAACAGAGGGGACGGGGCACACCAGTGAACAGGCAAGTCCCTGCCCTTGAGTTGTTCCTGGGAGGGTGAGGGAGGTGTATGACTCCGGAAAGTCAGAGGGCTTGGAGAGCAGCCAGCACAGGGTGTTCGGCATGTGCAGCGTGTGTCCGTGTGAGCTGGGAAAGGTTTCTCCCACAAAGTTTCATGTAAGCTGAGACCTAAGGTATAAAGAGCCATTAACTTTGCTTATATCTGTGTTACAGTAACAGAGACAGCTACCATTTATCAAGTGGCTACCACCCTAATTCCATGACATACAGTATTTCTAAAACAACCTGTATAATAGGCCAAAGAATTCCCATTCTACGGATAAGGAAATAGAGGCAGAGGGAGTCTGAAGCCTTTCCAAGACCACATAGCTGGTTATGGGTGCAGATGTGTCCAACCCCAAGGCCTATCAAAACACTGTGCTGTGCTGAAGACTACGGGCTCCTCCAGTTAGGAAATGGCAGAGCTGGAATCCGAACCCAGGCCCTCCCAACCCAAAGGCCTACGATCTTTCCACTACAGCCATCTGAGGAAGGATGGTCAGAGCCGGGCCGGTGCGCAGGGGGTGTTGCATTAACCAGGTCGATGCAGTTGGGTGTTACAGGAACCCACCTTTGGCTACGGAGGTCCTGAGACTCACTCTTGGTAGTGCCGGCCCCAGCAGCCTGACTCACAGCCACACAAACCACCTGAGCCTAAGAAAGACACGTCAACGCCCGTGTCCCCACCTGACTTCCAAAGTCAGGCCAGGAACCTGTGTCGGCGTGGCCAACATGTTTTCTTCCTGTGCACAAGCTACACGGGAAATCAGAATCCCAAGTTTGCCTCAGTGAGCATGGAGTTGATTAAGGCTAAGGAAATTTAGATGGATCACAGAAAAAGTCCTTCAGTTTGCCAAGCTTCGGGGACTTTTTTCCACGGTAGATTGACCTTGGACAGGGTCTGGGATATTCAAAGGCTGTTGAGCCACAATTTCTTCCTGCCTGGTGCTGTGGTTTGAATATCTGTTTCCCCAAAATTCACGTGTGGAAATCTTAGTCCCCAGGGTGGTGACATCTGGAGGGAGAGGCTTAAAAGAAGTCTTGAGGGTAGAGCTCCTACGATGAGTGCCCTTAAGAAAAAAAGAAGAGCCAGGCTTGGAGGCTCGGCCTGTAATCCCATGCCTTGGGAGGCGGAGGTGAGTGAATTGCCTGAGCCCGCGGGTTCGAGACCTGCCTGGGCAACTTGGCGGGACCTCATCTCTACAATAAATCAAAAATGAGCCGGGCGTGGTAGCGTGCGCCTGTAGTTCCAGCTACTCAAAAGGCTGAGGCAGAAGGATCGCTGGAGCCCGGCAGGTAGAGGCTGAGGTGGCTGGGAGCGGCCGCTGCACTCCAGTCTGGGCGACAGAGTGAGACTCCAAGTCAAAAAAACAAAAAAAAAAGAAAAGAAAAAAGAGAAAGACCACACCACAGCTCACTTATGCCGGCGTGCTCTCTCTCCCTCTCTCCCTCTCTCTCTCTCTGTCTCTTTCCCCCCTCCCTCCCTCCCTCCCTCCAGGCACTGCCCCCTCTCCTGCCCTGTGAGGATACAGCAAGAAGGTGGCTGCTTGCAAGCCAGGAAGAAGGCCCTCGCCCAACCCCAATCGCGCAACCCCACGGGCACCCTGACCTGGGACATCCAGCCTCCAGAATTGTGAGAAATAAGCAGTTGTCGAAGCCACCCAGGCTGTGGTATTTCAGAGCAGCCCGAGCTAACACCCCCGGGCAGTCCCACAAACACACTGGCTGAGTGTGACCCTGCCTGGCCCTGAGTGCGTCTCCCCCAGACGTGTTCACGTTGTTGCCCTGGGAACCACTCGAGCGCATTTCTACGGCAAGAGGCCACCTCCACTTCCGCTGCAGGCCATAGGTTCTGTGAGGACGGGCTTAGGGGTACAGCTCCAGCCCTGGCACAGCACCTTGGCAGAGCAGGGCTTCTCCTGCAATAAATATCTGAACACACAAACAATACTTAAAAAGAGGCCGGGTACGGGGTCTCACGCCTGCAATCTCAGCACTCTGGGGGCCAAGGCAGGAGGATCGCCTGAGCCCTGGAGGTTGAGGCTGTGATGCACCGTGATCACGCCCCTGTCTTCCAGCGTGGGTGACAGAGGGAGACCCCGACTCAAGGAAAAAAAAAAGGAATTTGAAGAGAGAAAATCAGGTTGCTTGACTGGAAAAAACCTGTCAGTTCATTTTTCAGATAATCACTTAAGCGGATGCTTTTAGGGCTCAACTCCTTCCCCACGGTGTGGTAAAGTTCATCGCTTGCCTCTCAGAAATGACCTTACTTCCTTGAAGTCCAAGTCTCTGGAGAGGCTGCGCCCACCTGCCCGCCCCACCTCCCAAAAGCAGCTTTAGGAACCGGCCCGCACGCCCCCTTGCCCCGCTCCTGGTCACCATCCCCATTGGGCAGGACTGGCTAACAAGCCGTCAGATGGCCTTCTTCTTTGGAAAGCTTTCTTTTGTTTTGCCTTTTCCCAAATCTATCTGGACAGGCTCAGGCCAGTTCACCATCAGGGGTCCTAATTAAAGTCTGAAAATACATTGTACAGCAAAGCTGGAAATACGGAGCCAGACATTACAGCAGCCTGTTAACAAGAAAATCAGCGCAAATTAAGGCACAGCCGGACAGAAACCAGAGCAACTTGCCGTGGCATAAATTACGTGTATTAGACTCAGGGAACGCGAGCGCGGGAAAGGCCGCCCCGGAAGCCCCGGAGAGACACAACGTCGCAAGGTGACTTGCGTCCAGCCTTCGTCTCAAGGAGTTCCAAACGATGACAAGGCTCTCCACAGCGACTCTGCGTTGCTCTGTGATGACTGGAACAAAAGCTCTCCTCACTCCGCAGAGGCAGGGAAGTGGAAACAGGTTTTAAACACCTTCTGCTGCGGCCCTCGCGTGCAGGGGGACGGCGCTGGGCGTGGCAACTGGAAAGAGGCTGAAGTGCAACTTCGAGAAACAGAGAAACCAGCTTGGCTCAGCCTCTGTGTGGCTTTCTGCTAAATGGGAACACAGCTGGCTTGCTCCCCAGAAGGCTGTCAGGGGACATCGCTGGAAGCCCCTTTGTAAACCACAAGCAAAGGGGGCAGCACATTGTGAACTTGCTGTGTTTTGTTTATTCATTCATTCATTCATTCATTCAACCACAGTCTTGTTCTTTTCTTCTCTTATTTGAGACGAGGGTCTCACTCTATTGCCCAGGCTGGAGTGCCATGACTATTCACAGGAGCAAACACGGTGCATTACGGCTGCGAACTCCTGGGCTCAAGCAGTCCTCCTGCCTCGGTCTCCTAAATAGCTGAGGTTACAGGCATGCACCCCCACATCCGGCCTTTTCAAACAAGGATGTCTGGAGCCAAGCATGGCATACAGTCCTTGGCAAATGCCCCTGTCCTTTTCATATCCTCCTGGATTCTTGCACATTCCCTCTCAAGGAAGCACACGCACAAGGAATGCGACCACAGGACGGACACACAGAGGTCTAAGTGCCTCTCAATCCGACGCCTCTCTTGCGGCCACAACCCCAGGTCAAGCCCCCCTGGTGGCCTCGCGTGTGGTCCCCGCCCGCCCACCACCAGCGTGGGCCAACCCGAGGAAGCTGGAACACTCCATCGCAAATGCAGCTGACGCCGCCGGGCTTTCAGGATCCAGTCCCAGCCTCGGAGCACCCGCGCGAGGCCCGGCAGCAGACGCCCCAGCCCCCGGCCAGCCTTGCCCCGCCCGGCCATGCCCTCCCACTAGTCCACGGGCCAGGAGCCGGGGCTTGGGTGGTCCCACGGCCACGTGTTCCCAGCACCTGGGGCGGTGCCCGGGGAGGCTCTGGGTGTGGGGCCTGGGCTCCCTCGCTCCCCTCTCTGCCTCCAGCGCTCTCCTCCACCAGCTCGTTCCTGCTGGTCCCAAGGCCGCAGCGTCCAGGGCACCACGGACAACCTTTACTGACGCCCTCTCGGCTTCGCTCTGGAGAAGCGGCCTCTCCTCGGCGGCCCCACCGCCTTCTCTTGAACAGACTCCCCGCTCCAAGCTGGATCCCCCACGAGGCGAGAGGCCAGCAAGGGGCTTCACTCTTCCTTGACGGAGGCCGGGACCACAGTGATGGGCGAATTCTACCCCGTCGCTGTCAGTTCAGATCTACGCCCGCTCCTGTCCCAAAAGCCCGGGGCAGGAGACACGCAGGAGTCCCTGGCCTCACAGCACATGGGCCTCCGCACCCCAAAGGCTGGTCCGTCTGCATCTGCCACCAGGGCAGAGCTGGCGAGGGTCTCCCAGCCCTTGTCCCCTGCCCTGCTCTTAGGAGAGATCCATTACTGAATGACTGTATTTGGGGAGATTTAAAAGGGGAACTATTAATAGCCACTGGACGAGCTACTCTGAACTTGCAGCTGGTTAAGCAGGCTGGCACCAAGGCCCCACTGGTTAATATTTCAGCTTTTTCTTTTCTCTAAGATTGGCTACCATCTAGGTCATTATGTTCCTGCCTGTCCCATCTATGACACAGAACCACGAGGTGAAAGCCCGCAGTCCCTTTTGTTCGGCACTCCTCTGGCCCTGGTGGATGGGTGGGCACGGCCTGCCTTGGATGTCTGTTTGACCTATTTACCCCACTGCAAAGATGTAAAGTCGCCTGTGCCACGGTGCCGAGAGCTGGTGAGGAGAAGCTAGGATGGGACCTCCCAAAGCAAACCTCTCAGGGGCCTGGGCCAGGTCCCAGGACAAGAGGATCTCTCCCCAGGGAGGGTTCTCCCACCCCTGCGTGGAGGTGCAGCTGCGGGGGAGGGCCAGAGCGGGAAGGGAAGGACACGGGGGAGCGTCTCTCCTGAGCGCCGGTCTCGCGCAGATGCCCTTATGCCCTCACTCCCGCCGTGTCCGCCAGACTCGGGATCGGGTCTGAGGCCCTGCCGTGCTGCGCCCGCCTAACTCCATCTTCCATTAGGCCAAGGCCCAAGGCAGCAGGCTGGCTGAGAAAAGGAGGTCTGGGAGGTAACGGGGTGGATGGAATCTTGCAAAAAGCCCGTTCTGAGAACAGAACTCCAACCAGGTGTTTGACTGAATAGACAGCTCAATCAATTCCTCACCAAGGCCCTTTCCAGCAGCAGCCTCAAATCCTCGTGAGCCCCTGGCCCTCTGTGGTGAGTATCGACTTTTGATTCCTAGCTAGGCCACTCCTAGTAGCAGTGACCTGACTCAGAACTCAGCTGGGGGCAGAGCTGGGCGGAAGCAGGGAGGAAGCGCGATCGTGGTGCCAAGTTGACACATAACAAGTAGAGGCACAGAAGTCGACAGGTCAGGATGGCTATGGCACACCCCGACTTCACTTTTGAGCCAGCCTGGCAGACAGTTCAAGCCAGGGGGTAGTCTGTGGGCTTCGCTGCCTGGGACCGCCTGTGTCTCACCAACACTGGTCATTCAAGAGACCTGTGAGCCGTTACTCCCTGGCTGGAAATCCCAGGCCACTGCTTGGATCCAGCACCCACTCAGGGGACTCGAGCAAGGTACTTCCCAGCCAGAACATTTCAAGAAATACGTGGCTCGCTCGTCCCGGGTGAAACCAGCATCGGCTTTCTCTGGATGTGCTGCTGACGAGAACTAAACTAGTGTCGCATTGTCAAGGTTATGCACCAGGTCCTCGGAGTGTCTTAAAAATTTTCAGAGTGCCTGAAGAGCTGGAAAAGATGCCCACAAAATGCATTTGTCCTCTGCTCTTTTTAAAAGCCTGGGCATGTGATTCATTCCCCTGCCTCCTGGTGTAAGGCAAGTTGTCTGACATCTCCCTGTTCTGACTGCATGGAAAAAAATCTATTTTTTGAGTTGAATCTCACTCTGTCACCCAGGCTGGAATGCAGTGGCACACTCACGGCCACCCCAGCATCGACCTACTGGGCTCTGGTGATCCTTCCACCTCAGCCTTCCAAGTACCCAGAACTACAGGTGTGTGCTACCACGCCCGGCTCATGTTTGATTTATTGTAGAGACGAGGTCTCCCCAAGCTGCCCAGGCAGGTCTTGAACCCTCAATCCACTCGCCTGAGCCTCTCAAAGTGCTGGAATTACAGGCTGAACCACCGAGCCCGGCCTTGCTTAAAATTTTTAAGTTTTAGTTGATTCCCCCGAATCCCTGGCATTTTCACTTAAATGTTATCTCAGCTTTCTTCTGGCCATCTTATTGCTTTTAAACTTACAGATGTCCAAGCTGGGCTCGGTGACTCAGCCCGTAATCCCAGCGCTTTGGGAGGCTGAGGTGAGTGGATTGCCTGAGCCCACGGGTTCGAGACC
>NW_007074923.1:111033-116828 GCF_000164805.1 Carlito syrichta
CGCCTGTAGTTCCGGCTACTTGGAAGGCTGAGGCGGAAGGATCGCCAGAGCCCAGCAGGTCGAGGCTGCGGGGGCCGGGAGCGGCCACTGCACTCCAATTTGGGCAACAGAGTGAGACTCCAACTCAAAAAATAAATAAATAAACTGACAGATGTCCAACAGTATGTCCAGCTCGGATTTGCACATGGCACTGCAAAACCACCGCCCGTCAGGTCAAGGGCAACATGTTGGCTGCTGTGCGACCTTGCAGAGCACACACGAGCAGTCCCCGGACGCGGGGGAGCCCCGGCGACGGTGCCCTCCGAGAGAGCCCCTGCCGACCGGAGGCACCTTCCATTTTCACCAGAAGATGTCCACTGTGATTTCTCATGGGGTCCATCTGCAAACTAGACAATCCACAAACTAGATCATCTGCCCCCACACGTTGGAGAGCTGATTATAACAGTAAAAACACTTCACTTCCCTCTGGGCCTCCGTTTCTACGTGTGCGATACGGTAATGTGAGTGCTCGTCAAACCCGGGCTGCTGTGAACAGACTCAAGGCTGTGGGGCGTGAGGCCACAGCCCCAGTCTCACCTCCACGTCGAGTGAAGCATGACGGGGGACTTGGAAAGTCTGAGCAGGGATGCCCAAACACAGTGGCGCCGGAAGGTTCGGTGTGTCTTCCCCAAGGAATCCTGCATTCCTGCGGCAATGAATGACATCCCAGTTATGCCGTGGGTGTGCCCTCTCAGCCCACAGAATGGACAAAGTGCATCTACTGTAGCCAGGTTTACTTATGTACAAGTTAAGGGCCAGGCTCAGAGGCTCACACCTGGGACCCCACCACTGAACTGGGAGGACAGCTTGAGCCCAGGAGTTTGAGACCGGCCTAGGTAACACAGCGAGACCCCGTCTGCAAAAATATCAAAAGTCAGCTAGGTGTGCTGGTGCACACCTGTAGTCCCAGTTACTCGGGAGGCTGAGGCAGGAGGATGGACTGCCCTGAGCCCAGGAGGTCGAGGCTGCGGGAAGCCATGGTCATGCCCCTGCACTCCAGCCTGGGCAACAGAGCAAGACCCTGACTCAAACAAAAAACAAACAAACACGTGTGCTGTCCAGGAAGTACAGGGAAATGTTAGAGAGACCCTTCCGTGTTGCCCTGGGGATGCGGTCCAGGAGGGAACAGATCCGGCCGATTCCGAAAGGCCACCGAGTCCCGCAGCTCAGCCGGGCCAGGGCGGGGGACGGGCACAGACACAGCAAGGCGCCTCGGGAACACAAGCTAAGAAAGCGGGCCTGACCCCCAGCCAGGGGAGGATAACAAGGACCGGCCCCCGCCAAGCACCCACGCGTGCCAGGGCCCCGTCAGGGCTTCTTGATTCGCTCGCTTCCCCCTGGCCGCAGCCCTGCGATGTGGGGTCCTCCGCGTCCCCCCGTGGAGACGCACAGATGGAGGCCCCACAAGCTTTAGACGCCAGCCCAGTGTCCCAGATCTGGCAGAGGACAGACAGCAGTCTGGCTCCAGCCCTCAGGCTGTGGCTAACCCGTGGGTGCGTGCCCAGGAGTCCAAGATCCCAAAGAAGAACTGTTGAAGCACCTCCCA
The DNA here is from genome assembly GCF_000164805.1 of Carlito syrichta. Lineage (NCBI taxonomy): Eukaryota > Metazoa > Chordata > Mammalia > Primates > Tarsiidae > Carlito > Carlito syrichta. The sequence continues at coordinate 112,619 of NW_007074923.1, forward strand.
CGTGCCAGGCCTTGTTTCAGGCATGAACCAAGACAGACGCGGTTGCTCCTCCCGGGAGCTGGCATTCCCGTATGAGAGACAGGCGGCACAAAAGTCACAAAGAGCATTGTCTCAACAGCGGCACGGGTCACAGAAACCAAACAGAGCAGGCACGACGCGTGCATGGAGGAGGCCACAGCCAGAAAAGGCCTCTCCAGGGGTGTGGCTTCCGAGTGGAGACCAGAAGGATGAGGAGAGATCTGGCGCTCCAAGGCTGAAGGGAGGGCTTGCCAGGAAGAGGGAACAGCCTGGGCAAAGGCCCTGAGGCAAGTGCTCTCGAGGAACAGGAATAAGCGCGATGTCAGGAGCACGAGGGAGGACTGGAGATGAAGGTGGAGTGGGTGAATAGGGTCACAGGCGCCTGCAACCACGGCCATCCTTGTCCCTGGCAGAGCGAGTCTCGGGCTGGCGGCCACCGCAGCCTTTCCGATGACTGACTTCCAAATCACGTTTCTCCGCTTGCCTCGTATACCTGGACGGCACAGACACCCCTCACCAGAGAAAATGCTGCGATTCCAATCTCCTCCTCGACAGCCCTGAAGGCAGAGCTCCGAGGGATGACGCGGTGGGCTCAGGGCCACGTGGGCAGAAAGGGCCAGAGCGCACATGGGAAGCTCTGAGGTCGGGGCACCTGGCTCCCGCCCTGACATTTGGTCTCCTGTGCAGCAGACACTGATTGCGCACAGAATGCATTAGAGACACGTCGGAAGCAGAGGAAAAGAGACACAGCTAACCGTTCCAGGTGAATAGCATTCCCCCAGATCCCACCTGTGAATGTGAGCTTATCTGGAACTAGGGTCTTTGCAGATGCGATCAAGTTGAGACGCGCTCATGCTGGATTAGGTATGGGAGGGCCTTAAGCCCAGTGACCGGCGTCTTCATTAAAAGAGGGCATTTGGGGCACACAAGAACGCCAGGTGAAAATGGAGGCAGAGACGGGAGTCTCCAAGGACACCAGGGATTCCAGCAGGCACCAGGAGAAAGGCAAGAGACAGGTTCTCCCTCAGAGCTTCCAGAAGGAATCAACCCTGCTGAAACCTTGACTTCTGGCTTCTTGAACTGGGAAAGGACACGTGAGTGTTGTTTTACGCCACCCAGTCTGTCATAACTTGTCCTGGCAGTTCTAGGAAATTAACACACTGATAAAAAAAGAAAACAATAGAAAAGATACTTTCTTGGCCAGGCATGGTGATTCACGCCTGTAATCCCAGCACTTTGGGAGGCCAAGGCAGGAAGATCACTTGAGCCCTCGATAGAGTTCAAGACTAGCCTGGGCAAAATAAGGAGAACTCATCTCAAAAAAATAAAATGGCTACTTTCTCGAGTCACCCCCAGACCCTGTTTGGAAATAAGAGTTCATGTCTGAAAGTCATGGTTCCTCACTGGCTGTGAGTAGGCAGTGGGAGAGACCAGCAATGAATCAGTTTGTGGCCTCACAGGAAGCCGGGCTTTCCTGTCAACAAAGCACAAAACGAAACACTGCTGACCTCAGGTCAGAGGACCATCCACCTGGCCACAGTCACAAGACTCAGATGGAGAGAATATTTTCATAGTAGGAAGAAAAAAGTAGGAGATCCCACCAAACTGTCTGCATCTGACCCCAAGACACCCTCTCTGCTCGGGACGAGAGGGCTCCTGAGAAAACATGCAGGCCTCACAAATCTCCGCTCCAGTAATGGGCCTAATGTTTCCCCACTCACCCACTGGACACTGAAAGCAGAAGTTCTTAAGCATTTGGCAACCCCAGGGCCTTTGAGTATCTGGTACGGGCTCTGTATGCATTAATTCTCTCCCCCCCCACCAAAAAAAATTCCAAAAATTGGGAGGAAATTTCAGGGCATTTTGAACTCCTAAAGCTCATTTATTGATGACCAGACATCGGTTTTTCAACCAGGCACTGCGCTACATGCCAGGAATACCAGGAGGGAAGAACAGACAAGCACTTTTCTCCCTGACGTCCAGAGCTAGAAGGGAGGAGTATGAGTTTTCTGTGGCTGCTGTAACAGATGACCACAAACTCGATGGCTTAAATCGACAGCTCTGGAGGCTCCAAGTCTGACACCGAGGTGTTGGCAGGGCTGGAACCAGCAACACCTCGATTCTGGAGGCTGTGGGAGAAGGCGCCATGCCCCTCCTGGTTTCCGACGGTTGCCAGCAGGCCTTGGAGTCCTTGGCTTGTGGACACATCTCTCCAAGCTCTGTCTGCTTCTTCATGTTCCCTTCTCTGTGTGTCCCCACCAATTGGATTTAGGGCCCATCCACAAGTTATTATGATGAGTCAGGGTCTCCCTCTGTTGCTCCGGCTGGAGTGCAGTGGCATGGCCACAGTTCACCATAGCCCCAACCTCCTGGGCTCAAGCGATCCTCCCGCCTCAGCCTTCCAAGTAGCTAGGACTACAGAGCGCGCCACCACAGCCCGCTAACTTTTTAATTTTTTTGTAGAGATGAGGTCTCACTATGTTGCCCAGTCTGGCCTTAAACTCCTAGGCTCAAGCAATCTTCCTGCCTCAGCCTCCCAAAGTGCCGGGATGACAGGTGTGAGCCACTGCGCCAGCCGAGATCTTTAACAATCCTATTTATGAAGACCCTACTTCCAAATACGATCACACTCTGAGCTTCTGGGTGTGGCTTCAGGGAGGATGCTGTTCAACCCGGCATAGGTGGTCAGAGGACTAAACAGCCACCATGGAAAGCAGCGAAGACTAGAGACTTACACAGTGAGTAGAAACCGACTCAGCAGGGGAAGCAGAGAATACACCGGGCAGAACTCGCCCCAAAGATGAGGCCCCATGGAGGCGGCAGAAGCTGATGGAGAAGGAACAGAGGACAGCCAGTGGGTCGGACTTCCTGAGGAGTCTGGTTTATGCCCCCAAGGGTCGGAGGCAGAGGGGTGTTCTTGAAAGTTCACCTGGACAAGGTGAGGAGGATGGGCCGGAAGGGTGACACCCGATGAGGGTCCCCTCCCCCGAAGTGTCCCTGCCTCTGGGGGCGAGGTGCCGTGCTTGAGGGCGCAAGGGGCTGAGGCTCTGTGGAGAGGCCTCCGTGTGATCCTAGCGCGCTCGCTGGAGTGATCTCAGAGCCCGTTCGCGCCAGAAAACCCGGAACCATTCTCCACCTAGGTGGGTCAGGGAGCTGGGCATCTGAACGGTTGTTGGCCTGCCACACACACACCCTCGCCCCCTCTGCAGGAGATCGGAGTTAGAATGTCTTCAGTGTACGTCTGTCTCCCATAAATAAGCCCATGTGCCTCACAGGCTCTTAGCTGCGCTGCAGGGGACATCCTATCCCTAGAATCCCTGGGGGGTTCCATGTCCCCCCGTCTGTGCTCCTGTACATCTGATGCAGACTCCTGCGCTCATTAATGTTTTGAGTCAAGGTCTCACTGTCGCCCGGGCTGGAGGGCAGTGGTGTAATCATAGCTCACCACAGCCTCGATCTCCTGGGCTCAGGTGACCCTTCCACCTCAGCCTCCCAAGACTACAGGTGTGTGCCACCATTCCTGGTTAGCTTTCTTCTTTTCTTTCTTTTTTGTTTTTTTGAGTTGGAGTCTCACTCCGTTGCCCAGACTGGAGTGCAGTGGCCCCTCCCACCACCGCAGCCTCGCCTGCTGGGCTCAGCGATCCTTCCGCCTCAGCCTTCCAAGTAGCTGGAACTACAGGCGTGTGTTATCACGCCCGGCTGATTTTTTGATTTATTGTAGAGACGAGGTCTCGCCAAGTTGCCCAGGCGGGTCTCGAACCCACAGGCTCAGGCAATCCACTCACCTCAGCCTCCCAAAGAGCTGGGATTACAGGCTGAGCCACCGAGCCCGGCAACTTTTTAATTTTCTTGTAGAGATGAGGTCTTGCTACATTGCCCAGGCTGGTCTCCAATTCCTGGGCTCAAGCAATCCTCCTGCCTTGACCTCCCAATTGCTAGGATTATAGGCATGAGCCATCGCACCTGACCCTCATGTACTGTTTGATTGTAATTCTTACTTTCTTTTTAGCCTGTCTCTTCTGCCAATGAGTAACTTGAGGGCAAACATCTTTATCTTGGCCAGGTGTGGTGGCTCCTGTAATCCTAGTGCTATGGGAGGCCAAGGTGGCCGATTGCCTGAGGCCACAAGGATCACCTGGGGTCAGGAGTTCAAGACCAGCCTGGGCAACACAGAGAGACCCCCCCCCCAATC
>NW_007074923.1:116848-125093 GCF_000164805.1 Carlito syrichta
GAAAGCCCCCCCCCCCCCCGCAATCTCTACTAAAATAAATTTTAAAAAAGATAGATGGGTAACTACCTGCAGTCTCAGCTACTAGGAAGACTGGGGAGGAAGGATCACTTGAGCCCAGGAGTCCGAGGCTGCAGTGAGCTATGATTACACCACTAGGCTCCAGCCTAGGTGACAGAGGGAGACCCTGTGTCTTAAAAAAAATTATCTTGTTTACCTCCGTATTTCCAGCACCTAACACACAATAGTGTTATCAGATGGATGAATAGATGGATGGATGGATGGGTAGTGGATGGATGGATGGATGGAGGGATAGATGGTGGATGGCTGGCTGGCTGGCTGGCTGGTGGACAGACGGCTGGGTGGATTATGGATGGATGAATTTCTTTATGATAATGAACCGCTTCAGACCAAATCAATGAATAAATGAACGAAATACTCATGGTTCCAACAATGGCCCCGTAAGTGCCTTACACTCCCCCTACCACTGCAAGAATCAGGGTAAGACATCTGCAAGACTCACCTCATTCCTTCCGAAGCCATCTTATCAAGGTTGGCGGTGTCCTTTGTTTCTGCCCAGTTTGCTCCCAGGTCACCCCACCCCATGTCATCAGCCAAAATGATCACAAAATTTGGTTTCTGGCCTCTTGCTTTTCCACTGATGCAAAAATCCACCAGAGGATAAAGACATCCTAAGAAGCTCACTCCCACCAACATAACCTTTAGTAAAAGCCAGCCCATGGCGGTGAAGGAAGGATTTCAATTATCTGGAGCGGGTGGCCACAACCAGAGACTTCTCCGAGAGCTTCCGTCCGCTCGCTGTCAGTGCAGGAATCTCTGGGGAGCTGGGGTGCGTCTGCAAGAAGAGGCCGGTGGCAGTGGTGGGAGCAGTGGTGACGACCAGAGATGGTGGGGTCTACAGAAATGAAGCCCCATCTAGAATCCTAACTCAAGAGTCAAGAATCTTGCAGCCCCTAGTTTGGCTTAATCCTCCATCGGCCACGTTCCCCCACCACAGCTTGGTCAGGTGACTGTGTTAAGAGCTAGATGTCAGTGTCAGCGGTGACTCTTTGGTTCCTTAGAATGTGTCCCCTCTGAGTTCAGAGGTCAGAGCCACAGCACAAGCCTTGCATCTGTTTGGGACTCCATCTGGTAACTACAGGATGAACTCCTGCATCTGCAGATCACCTGGATGTCCTAGAAGCCGCGGTCAGCCCCCATGAGTTTCTGAGTTCCAGATGGTTGAAGGCTTCATGTTTCTGTGAGGTTTCCTGAAAGAACAAAAATTAACAAGAAAACAGAGTCAAAACGGCCAGAGCAGCTGTGTTTTACTCAGTAGCTTAGGAAATAATCACTTTTCCATGCCAACAGATGTTTTCCTTTTTATTTGAATATTTAACTGGTTCATCAGTTTCTCCACCTGAAAAATAGTGATGATAATAATATTTGCAACGGACCTATAGTTACAGGCTTGGAGGGAACAATGGAAATCATCTCTCTCAGTTCATTCACTGTTCAGAAGGATGTCAAGGTCTAGTCTTCTGGGCAGGACAAGGACCAGCCCCCAGCTCTAACTCCTGGTGTCTACCCCTACCCCCATGATTCTCAGATTCACTAAAAAGTCCCCAAATAAGCCGGGCTCGGTAGCTCAGCCTGTAATCCCACGCTTTGGGAGGCTGAGGGGAGTGGATTGCCTGAGCCTGCGGGCTCGAGACCCGCCTGGGCAACTTGGCGAGACCTCATCTCTACAATAAATCAAAAAATTAGCCAGGTGAGGTAGCACGTGCCTGTAGTTCCAGCTACTTGGAAGGCTGAGGTGGAAGGATCGCTGGAGCCCAGCAGTCAAGGCTGCGGTGGCCGGGAGCGGCCACTGCACTCCAGTCTGGGCGACAGAGTGAGACTCCAACTCAAAAAAAAAAAAATATTCCCCAAATAATGGTGACCTCATCAAGCCCACTGAGAACTCCAGAAGAAACAGTGAGACCTTTAGTACCAAGATATGAATATTTACCACAGTCATGCTATAACCTAACATTTCTACATTAAAAAAAAAAAATTTTTGTCTTGAGATGGGGTCTCGCTGTGTTGCCCAGACTGGTCTCAAATCCTTGGGTTCAAGCAATCCTCCTGCCTCAGCCTTCCAAGTAGCTGGTATTACACGCACATTCCACCATGCTCGACTAAAATAAAAATTAATTTGGAGAAAAAGGAAATGTCAAAAAGAAAAAAATCATGGAATCTAGGCAAAGGAGATTTTTCAATGTTGCTGTATGTTTGTACTTTTCATAACAAATGTTAGAAAAAAATTTTTTTTTTTTTTTTTTTTAATGAATTGTGTCTCTTTACATCCTGACCATGTAAATTTTTTGGGGGGCAGGGAGGGAACTTACTCTGACACCTAGGCTGAATCATAGTTCATTGCAGCCTCCAACTCCTAAGCTTGTGATCCTCTTGACTCAGCCTCCCAAGCAGCTGGGACTACAGGCTCATACCACCCCATCCAGCTAATTTTCTTTATTTTTTTGTAGAGAAAAACTGTTTCTGTGTTGCTTGGGCTGGACTTAAACCCCTGGCCTCAAGCGATCCTCGAGCCTCGGCCACTCAAAATGCTGGAATTACAGGCGTGGGCCACCACACCCAGCCATTACCATGTACTTTTTAATTAAAAAATCTAAAGACATGCTCAACCTGTGCTTCTAACACTTTGAGGTACAAATTAATCAGCTGGGGCTTTTATGTTTATTGAAATGCAGATTAAGTAGGGAAGGCTGGGCCCGGGGGCTGTATTTCTAATAAGCCTGAGTGAGGGCTCTGGAAACAAAAACATCAATAGTCTAGCACTAGAAGAAAAAGGAAACTGCTGAACCTCAGGGATGACTCCATTTCAGCGGACAAACAAATGCAACACATCAGGCTGAGTTTTGAAAGACAGGAACTGAAGGTTAGACTTGAAACTGCGGGCTGCCAACGGAGCTGAGAATAAAACTCTATCACCCTTAGGTCACCTCAAAGCCCTCAGTGTTCAAGTTCGGTAAGGAGTAAGTAAGCAAGACTCGACCTTCTGGACCAAGCCAAAACTTCATCTGAACACCCAACCCAGGGAGCGATGAGAGGACAACCCATCTGTGGTACAGGAAGATGCCACCAGGCTGAGGCTAGGACAGAAGCTCTTCTCGGTTGTGCATCCTGCAGCCTGAGCGATCAGCCCGAGCGCATAGGGTGGCTGGAGCTGTGCAAATTCTGGAAGACCTAGATAAAGTCGGAAGGATGGGCAGAGACGTGCTTAATCAAAATAAAAGGAAGTCCAAGGAAGCGGTCATCTGGAGGCCAATGAATCACTTGTTCAGAAATGAAAATTCTTCCGCTTCCCAAAAGGATACTTCAAACTCAATTAGATTCAACTGGTGTTTGTTGATCTTGAGGCCCCAAAGACTTCTCCCTTTCTAGAAGAAAGAGCCTTTGCACAAGGAGGTGCTTAGCAAACACTTGCTGACTGGCTGGTGGATGCGCAGCAACTCGTTTCACAGGCTTCTGACGCGAGCGGGTCTCAAAGCCACCTAGCTTAGAACACCAAGAGTGCCCTCTTTCCTGGAATGAACGGATGTGTGACACTTCAGGGAGAAAAAGTCACTTCAGAAAGAAGCTAAAAGCAAGGCGGGAACTTAAACAGATTGTGTTTCTTGTGATAACCCATTCCTTTAGGATTTTCAAAGAGAATTATTAACGCTTACAGTTTTCATAGAATGGAAATAGGCTAATTCAGCAACACAGCACTGCATGATTCTTCACACCCACACCTCCATGGAGAACTTCAATCTCCCCACCGCCCTCTTTGCTTTAACGAAAGGGAAAAGGCAAACTAGACATTTAAAGAATGGACTTCCAGGCCTGGTGCCATGATGCATGCCGTTAAGTCCTGCTCTTTGGGAGGCCAAGGTGACAGAGGATTGCCCGAGCCCAGGAGTTTGTGACCAGACTAGACAACATAGAGAGACCTCATCTCTACAGTAAATCAAAAACTTAGCCAGGTGTGGTGGTGAGCGCCTGTAGTTCCAGCTACTTGGAAAGCAGAGGCGGAAGGATCTCCTGAACCCAGCAGGTCGAGGCTGCAGCGGCCATGACTGTGCCACAGCACTCCAGCCTGGGTGACAGAGACCCCAACTCAAAATAAAAAAAATAAAGGAATGGTACAAACTTTGAGTAAGAGCCAAACTCAAACTCTGAGCTCAGATGCTCTAAAGACTGGTCCCCAGGAGTGCAAGACCAGCCTGGGCAACACAGTGAGACCCCATCTCTAAAAAAATAAAATTAAGTTGGCCACTTATTAGTATGAGAAAAAGAAAGGAAGGGAGGGAAGGAGGGAGGGAGGGAGGGACAGAAGGAATGAGAGAAGGAAGAAGAGACGGGAGGGAGAGAGAGAGAGAAGGAAACTGGCCCCACCGTCTCCCAAAGGAGAGTAGGCCAGACACGGGCAGGGAACACTCCTCCCGGCTGTGAGGACAGGGGGAGTCTGGCTGGACGCAGCAGCCTCCCTGGACACATCTCACGGCCAAGTCCCGCCAGGCATGACTGCCTGTGATAGGTCCCTGCGAGCACCAGCACGAGCAGCTCCGCCTCCTCGATGCTCCGGCGCTCAGCTTTACCAGCGACTCCCAGTCTCCCCCACAGCCCCCATTTCACAGCAGGGCGGCCCAGTCTGCTCCGTCCAAGCTCCCCCCAGTGTCCAGGCCCCGCTATGGGAGCCGTCAAGCGAGCAGCAGGCGGGCCGCGGGCCGAAGGGCTGGGAAACACACGGGACAAGGCAGCCCGAAGACCCTGCCCAGCACATGAGTGGCCCAGAGCCGCAGCCCCTGGGCTCCCTGGCCGCTGCTGGCTCCGTCACCTGACCCTGGCTCCCTGCGGGCTGCCCTGCGGCCAAGCATCCTCCTTGAAACGCCGACAACAGCTGAAATAACAAGGCCGCCAGCCCTTTCTGGCAGAGGGCTCTGCTGGCTTGGAGGCCAGAACAGACGGAGGATGGGGGCGTGGGTCTCTGGTGGCAGAGCACGGTTGTTACGTCTCTGAAATCAGAACACAATCCGTGTGCTGGTTGGAGGCCAGGAGTCCCTCGGGGTCACCCCCAGGGGCACCAGTTGCCACGTGGAGTCTGAAGTGGTTCCCCTCCGCGTCGGGTCATCGGTCCACCGATGAGTACTGAGCGACAGGTTTTTCCGTTTCGTTTTGTTTTTTGAGTCGGGGTCTCACTCTGTCGCCCAGGCTGGAGTGCGGTGGCACAGTTGCGGCCGCCTCCACATCCTGGGCTCAGGTCATCCTTCCTCCTCAACCTCCCAAGCAATTGGGACCACAGGTGCATGCCACCATGCCCAGAGAATTTATTATTATTCGAGTAGATGAGATCTCAGGGCCCCTCCTCTGCCCTCAGACCCCAACTTAGAAAGACTGTTCTCTCAGAGTGTGGGCACGGACGGGATGCAGAGGACCTCTCTGGCCGAACACGTCCATCCAGGCTGAGACACTCACAGCACTTGGGTCATTAAAATGACTTGTAAAAAAAAAAGTGTGGTGACCTCAAGTTTGCATGCTGCTGTGGGGATGATCACCCGGTGAACCCAGCGACGCCAGGAAACCTATCTGCAGAGGGCACACGACCTCCTGCCCAGTTTCGGGCTGGAACCACCCACTGAGCCCGACAAGAAGGAAGCCATGCTGCACGGGCTGATTTGCCATGTCTCGCATCAAAAACCCAGGAGCCCCGTGGAAACGAGGGCTGGGCCCTAGGGCAGGTCAGAAAAGCAGAGGGAGCGGATGGAGCTCTGAATGACATCTTCTCTCTAAAATTCTACCCTTCACTTGAGAAGAAAAATCCTGAGGGGTGTGGTCAAGAGGAAAAGCTTTAAGGGCAGTTACCTGAAATTCACTTCACTCCCTGAAAGCCTGTTTGCAAGTTTTTAAGGACTTTTTACAAAGTTGCACTTACTTATCACTTGTTAAATACGATGTATTTATTTTATTTTAATTTTTTAAAATTTGAGACAGGGATTCACTCTGTTGCCCAGGCTGGAGTGCCCTGGCACAACGAGAGCTCCCTGAAGCCTTGTCCTGGGCTCAAGCAATCCTTCTGCCTCAGCCTCCAGAACAGCCGAGACTGCAGGCACACACACACCACTGTGCCCGGCTAATTTTTCTGTTTGTTTGTTTGTCTGTACAGACAGGGTTTTACTGTGTTGCCCAGGGTGGTCTCAAACTCCCGGCCCTAAGTGATCCTCCCAAAGCACTAGGATTACAAGCATGAGCCACAGGGCTCAGCCTGTTCAACATTTTATTATGGGTGTTGTCACCCATACAAAAGTTGAGAAACTCATTCTTATCTGCCCAACATCTCAATTCAACAATAACACAGGGCCAGTCTCTGTGTCTCTTCTTCAACGGCCCTCTGCCTCGTGCACTAGACTATTCTAAATCAAAACCCAGAAGCCCCGTCCTTTTTAGCCATAAGTATTTCTAGAGTCATCAACAAGACAATCCTTTTGAAACGGAACTGCAGTTGCCTCTCCGTTTAAACATTCACAACCTGTTAGTAATCCTCAAAAATCCAATCTGTGTTCCGATGTTCTTTGCCATTCTGCAGTTGGTTTGCTCTGATCAGATCAAGACAAGGCCCGGCCCCTTCTGTGGGCACGGAGTGTGTGTCTCTTCTCATTCCACGTATAGACCTCCCTTCTCTTTTCCTCTGCAATAGACGTGTAAGTAAACACGGTGGTTTGCCCTCCGCGAAATCTGTCAGATTTCGGATTAATTGTGTCCTATGTGGTGCCATTTAAAATGTCCCCTCAAAGCCGGGCGTGGAAGCGCGCGCCTGTCGTTCCGGCTACTTGGAAGGCTGAGGCAGAAGGATCGCCTGAGTCTAGCAGGTCGAGGCTGCGGTGGCCGTGAGCGTGCCCCTGCACTCTAGGCTGGGCAACAGAGGGAGACTCCAACTCAAAATAAATAAATAAAATGTCCCCTGGACCTGATTTCTGTAAACTGGTCTGCAGATGCAGAGGTGAGATCAGACTCAGGTTCGTTTTTCTCAGATGTTTCATTTTCCTCCTTGTCACGGCCAGCCTGATCAGTGGCTCATGGGTCAGAGTTTCATATTTTTTCTTTGCCTTTTTTTTCTTCTTTCTTTGTGTGTGTGTGTGTGTGTGTGTGTGTGTGTGTGTGTGTGTGTGTGTGTGTTAGAGTCTCACTCTGTCACCCAGGCTAGAGTGCAGTGATGCAATCATGGCCACTGCAGCCTCGACCTCCTGGGCTCAGATCCTTCTACTTCAGCCTCCGAGTAGCTGGGACTACATGTGTGCACCACCACAGCTGGCTAATTTTTTTGAGTTTTTGTAATGACAAGGTCTTGATACGTTATTCCTGCTGGTCTCAAACTCCTGGATTCAAGCAATCCTCCCTCCTCAGCCTCCCAAAGTGCTGGGATTACAGGTGTGGGCCACCACACCCGGCCTGTCATTTTTGTGTGAGACTAGGGAGCTTTGTCTTACGTGCTATGTACTAGCATTTCTATTTTTGTGGATTTGTCTTCGCCCTGGATCAATTCCACCTCTACAGTGAAATATGCTAGATAGAATCTTTTATAGACTGAGTCTGTGTGTACCCCTAAAACTTGTCGGTTAAAGCTCTCATTCCCAATGTGATGGTATTTGGAAAGCACTTTGGGAGGTGGTTAAGTTTGGATGAGGTCATGTGGTGTGGGTGGAGCCCTTGTGATGGAATCAGCGCCCTTACGAGAAGAAACCTCAGGGCTCACCTGCCACTCTCTCCCTCACCCTCTCTCCCTCCCTCCCTGGCTCCCCCCCACCCCCCACCCCATCATAAAGGCAGCTGTCTGCCCATCAGAAAGACAGCCCTCCCACGAACCACATATGACACTGACATGATTTTGGACTTTCCGCCTCTATTACTGTGAACGTTGGATTTGTGATGGCCTATCAACTCTGTCTCTGTCGATGAATCTGAGTATCTACACCTTCCCTCTACTGCTCACTGCCAATGTTCCTCTTGATATATTGAATTCCTTGAGGCATACTAAAATATATCAGATGCTGTATAGGTCATTCTATAGAATAATAGATCACTCCAACGATAAGCTATATATTCCTACCAGTGCTACATTTATATATATATGGAATATCTTTCCTATTTGTTGTGCAAAAATTAGTTCTAACGCTTTAATTAGACAACAGTATTTGGAGACTAAAAA
>NW_007074923.1:125113-131155 GCF_000164805.1 Carlito syrichta
AGCCCCCCCACCCCCCACCCCAGCAGAAAGGCAGCTGTCTGCCAGCCAGAAAGACAGCCCTCCCAGGAACCACATCGGCCAGCACCTTGATCTTGGACTTTCAGCCTCCGGAACTGTGAGCAACAAATTTCTGTTGTCTTAGCCACTCTGTCTCTGGTGTTTTATCACAGCATCTTGAACACACCAAGACTAAGTACTGCTAAGGCTTCATCTGAGAACCTCTGAAGCTGAGGCTGACACAGGGACAGAAGCAGGGGAAAGACCAAAACCCAGGGAAAGAGACTCACTTCAGTGAAGCAGTCACTTAGCGCATTTGTCTTTTGGAGAAGTGATGGGGAGGATGTGTTGGCCTGTTTCCAGAACAACACGTGTCCGGGATTCAGCAGTCATTTGCTAGCTGTATGACCTTGGGTAAGTTACGGAACCTCTCTGCGCCCCCGTTTCCTCACTTGCCTGGAGAGTAGAATCACAATAAACTTCTTCGACCCCAGACACAATGTGAGAATAAAACAACCCAACACAAGTTCTCAGTAAGTGCTCAGAACTGCTGGCGGTTGATATTCCATCTCTCAACTGTTTTGAGGATAAAGAGATCACAGATATGAGGACACTTTAAAAACATGCTATGTAAACCCAACACATTACCAAAATTAATAGAAAACAAAACTATTCTGAGTGTAGATGGCAAAACCCAGACTCCCTACAGCTACTGGCTGAGTCTGCCGGAACTGTTTGTCACAAGCTCTGATGTTGAATTCTGAACCCAGAGAAGAGAGAAGCTACAAACTCCACGATCACAAACAAGGCCAAATGGGAAATGAAGAGCCATTCCGGTTTGCAACTCCTAAATTCCAAACTACGGCTGCTCGTCACACCATCCCACAGCCGTCTGTGCCGTCTTGGCTAACCCCGAGCCAGGGCCCCCTGGCTGGGCAGACTCGGCTGACAGCTGGTATCCTGGGAGGATGCTACCTTCCGGCAAATCTGGGTTTGGACAATCTCACAACATGAGGTCGAGATGGAGGGTGGGTATGGAGGGGCTCTTCCCTTGGCTGATAGTAATGGAAAATGGAAGTTACATTTCGGTATCAGAAACGTGTCTGTGACATTTGGCTAGCTAGGTGATCTAGCGAGAAAGAGTGACAACTGTAGGAAACCCTGCAAGAGGTGGGGCGTGCTGTATGTTTTACGCATAATTCCCAAACCTCAGCCCGGAGGGCTCTGAGTCAGTATTTGCTGAATGAGTGCTTAAACATGAGCAATGATGGCTCAGGCTCTTCCGCCCCGCCCTGAGGGCCCAGCTTCGCCTGTCATTTTTCGGATGACCGACCTTTCGGAGTTCTCCCTCCTCCGAAGCTCACTTCTTGTTGTTTTTTGAGTCCGAGTCTCACCGTGTCGCCCAGGCTGGAGTGCAGTGGCACGAACACAGCTCACTGCAGCCTCCCTCTCCTGGGTTCAGGCAATCCTTCCCTCTCAGCCTCCCAAGTAGCCAGAACTACAGGTGGGCACCACTATGCCTGGCTAAACTTTTACATTTTTTTGTGGAAATGAGGTCTTGCTATGTTGCCCAGAGTGGTCTTGAACTCCTGGGGCCAAATGGTCCTTCCACCTTGGGCTCCCAAAGTGCAGGGATGACAGGCATGAGCCACTGCGCCTGGGATGGACACTCACTCCTAATTCTCACTTGTAAAACTGCACTTGTTGCCGGACTCGGTGGCTCAGCCTGTCATCCCAGCACTTTGGGAGGCCGAGGCGAGTGGATGGCCTGAGCCATGGGTTCGAGACTCACCTGGGCAACTTGGTGAGACCTTGTCTCTACAATAAATCAAAAATTAGCCGGGCATGGTAGTGCACGCCCGTAGTTCCGGCTACTTGGAAGACTGAGGCAGAAGGATGGCCAGAGCCCAGCAGGGTGAGGCTGCAGTGGCCGGGAGCAGCCACTGCACTCCAGTCTGGGTGACAGAGCGAGACTCCAACTCAAAAAAAAAAACTGCCCCTGTCAAAATGCTGCCATAGGTAACAATCACACTTGTGTCTTGTCTTCTGATCCACACTGTACACGCTATGAGAGAAGGAGGCATAACTCCAGGGTGTGGCTTTATGACACGGAAGACGACCGCCTGCATCAGGGCTCGGGGTGGGCTGTGCCTGAGCAGAGGCTGCCGGGATGGATGGGCAGGGGGCAGGGGAGGGAAGGATGGTGCTCCCCAAACTCACCAAGGAAGCCAGGGCCCACCGCCTGCTCCTTGCCCTCAGCCTTCCGGCTTCTCCATGCCGCCCCCTGGCCATGTGGAAGTGCACGGACACACTGGCCCCAAAGGGCTGAAATGGAGGCTCGGCGCGTGAATTCTTGCCAGGAACCCAGAAGCAGGACAGGCAGTGCATGTTTGGACAAGACGGGGAAAGCCAGCATCTCCCTGAAAGCAAGAGACAGAGCAGGAGAGCAGGTTCTGATTCCCGGGCCTGGAGGAACATGGCAGGGAGAGCAACTCCAAGACCATCTGCAGCAAGCTGGACGTCACTGGGGCCGAGCCCAGAAGCCCGAAAACAGCCCTCCCCGGCATTTCCAGCTCGGTTTCATCCACGACCCCTGGCATAAAGTTTAATGTGACAAACATCTACTCCTTAAGTGCAATGTGAGTAACGCGACTTTGTTCCGAGATTTGGGGTTTGTTTTCTTGGACTTTTGCAACAGGCTTGAGACACTCATAGAAACCTCCCTGAGGCTATGTTTAAGCAGTGAGAGGCAGAACCGCGGGTACAGTTGAGAAGTCTGGGAACAAACTCAGCGTTGAAATTAAGGAAAAGTTACTCCATGAGACACACCCAGTGATCCGAGGAACCAGCACAGAACGGAGACCTGGCATGGGGGAAATAGGAGCATCCAGGCCCCGCGGCAGGGCGGAAAGCGGCCTCATAGTCACCACACGCAGCTCACCCTCAGCCACCTGTGGCCCTCCTCTCCTGCTGCCCCACCCCCGCCTGGGCTCACACCCCCTTGTAGTCCTGCCAAGGCCCTCCCTGCATGCTGAAGGTGCCCTGACCTCTGTCTCCTCAATTCCCTAGGAACCGCAGAGCCTCAGCCTAGGCCCATGGCCACGCGGAGCCCCTCACATGCCTTAACTCAGTTAACACCTCCGTGGGGTCATCGCGGTCATTGTCATTGCTATGGGTGCCTCAGAAACCCTCAGCAAATCTGTAATCTCCTGGAGCAAGCATTCCTGACAGTCAGAAGGGCCCTGCCTTCCTACAAACTCAAATACTGGGGGGGGGGGAATGCTGCAGGGAGAACCCTAATACACAAGATAAGACCAGCCCAGCTACCTGGACTGTCCATTCACCAAAAGGTTCCTGGGTGGTGGAGGTGATGCGATTCTTTGCCAACGTGAGGAGCAAACGTTAAAGTCTTAAAGCAATACTTTGCTTCAGTGGAATGCAAGTCCCCTGGGGAGGGAGTCAGGTGGCGGCACAGAGAGAGAAGGGCGACCGGACCTCCCCCAGAAGCCTCCTCACATATCTCCCTTCTTTGGTGGCCACGCGGAAGACCCAGCCCCCAAAAGCAGGCTTTGGAGACCCTCTGCTCTGAGCTACAGATCAGATCCCTTTCAATCCACTTACCCAAGTCGAAGTTCTCACAGGCTAGTAAATGCAGTGAGCTTATTTGCAAGCCAGGGCCATATCTGCCTAGCAACCCAGCACGAAGGCCTGAGGACTAGAAGCGTGGACAGGGAACAAGCAGGCCAGCTTTGCACAAAGGAATCTGTTCTCATGCAAATGCCCCGAAGCCAGAGGGCTAGAAGGGAGCCTTGGGTACAGCTCCGAGGAGCCAATTTTCCCCCCGAGGAGTTGGGGGACGTCTCAAGAGCATCGCTACGGTCTTGCCCCCTGGGATGAAGGGCCGGAAGGGGCTCTGGCGGCCGCGTGGGCTCCGAAGACGCAGCGGGAGGGGCTGAGAGGGCAGCTGAGTCCTTAACTTGATTTCCTGAGTCTTCTGGTTTCTGTACTCCCAACTCCAAAGGTTCTTTTGTTCTTATTTGGAACCAAACAGAGTTAGTTTTGTTTTGTTTGGGGGGGGTGTTGATTAGCATGGTGCTGCAGTGCTTTCCCGGGAGAAGTTAAAAAAGCAGGGGTTTTCATGCATGGTCTCACTAGGACTGAGGGAACAAGGTAAGCCAGCTTCAAACCCGGGTGGGCAAAAGTTGTGGCTGAGGCTGGGTTAAGGCCGCCACTCCAGCTTCAAACACAGATGGCAAATGCCATCTTGGGAAGAGCTCTACTTGCCCCAAGGGCCTGTGCCGCACCTGCCAATGTCACCCTGGGCACATCCCTCCAGTTCTCGTGCCTTGACTTTCCTGATCTGTAAAATGGGGATGGGCGTCACCTCGAGAAGGATGCTGATCCGGTTAAAATGAGATCACAGGCATGGCCCTTAATACAGTGCTGGCCAAAAAGCAAACATGAAAAATACTATTACAATTAATCTTCATAAAAAGTAGGAGCAACCATACATTTGTAATATAATATTAATAACCCATCGTTATTATTCTTCTTATTTTTTGTGAGTCCGAGTCTCACTCTGTTGCCCAGGTTGGAGTGCAGGGGCACGCTCATGGCCACTGCAGCCTCAACTCGCTGGACTCAGGCGATCCTTCCGTCTCAGCCTTCCAAGTGGCTGGAATTATAGGCACGCGCCACCACGCCCCGCTAATTTTTTGATTTATTGTAGAGATGAGGTCTCGCCAAGTTGCCCAGGCAATCCTCTTGCCTTGGCCTCCCAAAGTGCTGGGATTATAGGCTAGAGCCACCACACCTGGCCTAATCATCATTATTATAATTATGATTACAATCATGCCCCCCCAAAAGCCCAGTTTCACTTGGTCAACCATTCATATGAAATTTTTGCAATCATTGATCCCCCCTAGAGAGTTAGGCATTATATGTCTAATTTCAAAAATCAAGTGTTAGGCAGGTATGGTGGTGTGCACCTGTATTCCCTGGGGCAGGAGGAATGGTTGAGCTCAGGAATTCCAGGCTGCAGTGAGCGATGACAGTGCCACTGCACTCCAGCCTGGGCAACAGAGCAAGACCCCATTTCTTAAAAAAAAAAAAAGTGAAATAAGGAAGCTTAAGTACCAAGATTTCATGTCACCTGCTTAGAGTCACTCGAGACCCTAAGACAATACAGGTCATGCTGTCATAGTAAACATGGCATTTCCAAACTGAGCGCGGTACCAGGTCCTAAGCATTGAAGTGTAAGATCCTAAATACCACAGATTATGCATTCAGGTAGCCCTGTAAGCCCTTTAACACTTAAAAAAATATCATGACTATTACAGCAATTAAAATCAGTTCCTAAATACCATGACAAGTGGATTCTCTGAAGAACACCTAGAAAACGTCTCCCTGGCAGGGGCTATTGAAGTCGGCAAATCATCGTCCTTGGCAACCCGTCAGCCACAGCGGCAGCCAGAGCAGGTGGGTACTGAGGCCTCCCCACGGGCCTGACCCTGCCACCTGCGCCGCACAGGCATCACCATTGAGACCCTCCGAGTCCGGGAACACCACTATGAGCCCCATTTCACAGGTCTGGAAATCAACGCTCTGAGAAACTACGTTTCTCCTACAAGGCTTCAGAGTCACGCAGCGGCTCCCTGGCTGTCCTGAGCTGGCCGAGACGGGCACTCTGCCCCCCCAGCCCAGGATGGCATTCAACCCCGCAGACCCCATCCCAAACGGCCAGAGGAAGGCGCGAGCAAGGAGGGGTTCTGATCAAAATGCAGAGCGCCGACTCCGCCCGGCGGCGACCCTCGGGGCACACACTCCCCAGCCAGGCTCTCTCGCCTTTCCGACACCGGAACCCCCTCCTCTGGACCCGGGGAGGGGCAGCCGGCGCCCAGTCCGCGCAGGAATGCGAATGGCACCGCCCGGGTTCCCAGCGGTTCCCGACGAGCCCCCGGGCGTGCGGCGGAGACCAGAGGCTGGGCGTGCGCCCCTCGGGCTCCGGCGGGTCGGGGATCGACACGCGCTTTGTCCCCGGGGGCT
>NW_007074923.1:131884-132182 GCF_000164805.1 Carlito syrichta
GGTGCGGGAGCCCCGGCCTCGCCCGCCCGAGCCAACTTGGGAGCGACTCGGGCCCGCCCCGAAGGGGTTAATGCTTTGCGCGTGTTGCCGAGCGGCTTATAAGGAGGGGGCGGCCCAGCCTGCGCCTTACCGGGAGCCTTTTGGGGTTCATTCTCTTCCCTTCTAACTTGGTGAGTTGGTTTGATTATTCCTCGTGTTCAAAAGTTGGATGGTGGGATGCGGGCCGTCTTCCAAGACTGGGGATGGGAAGCGGAGGCCGCCCTAACGTTTTGGAGAGACGATTCCGAAAAACGCTCGC
>NW_007074923.1:132680-154080 GCF_000164805.1 Carlito syrichta
CCGTGGAAGTCTGTCGCGCGGCGTGCGAGGTGTCGCCAGACACGGGGGTCGTCCGGTCCTAGGAAAAGCGCCCGGAGCCCGCTGGGGAAGAGCAATTAGAGCTCGTCGACCTGGAAGCCGGTTTTGTTTGCACAGTTGCACGCTCCGCGCCGGCTCCGGGAGTGAGATTTCTCAGCGGTCTTGCCGTCTTTGCAGATCACCGGGGGGTGGGCGACTTGCTTGCGTAACAGGCCAGCTGCTTGTGCGGAAGTCTTGAAGTGATGCGTCCCCCGTCCCAGGCACCGTTACGTGGCATTTCGGGGTCAGCAACACATCCGACCAGAGGATGCAGTACAACACCTCTTCTTATAATTAAGGGAAGGGTGTCCGGGGTAGAAACTTACAGTTTGTAAATAAACAACGCAGCCCGGTGGAAGGGCTGCTTCCAGCTTAATGAGCACCACGAGCCCTGCGTTTTCCTTCTGTGGTTTCCAAAAAAGGACTTTCCTCGGTGGAACTCCTGGGGAGGACACTTAAATGAGGGGCTCAGGTTTCAACATCACGTCTCGCGTCGCGGGTGAATAGGTTGCATCCTATGATTCAACACTGCGAGGCAGCCGTCCAGCGGTAGGCTTGGGGTTTTTTTTTTAATGGGGAATTGACATGAACTTCGCCCAAATACGGACGGGCTTTGACAGCTAGGGCCAGAAACAACTTGTCAAAGCTGTTCTCCAGGCTACGCCTTTAAGAATAGAGATCCCCAGCGTTCCTGCCGGCTCAGCCTACACCCGTCGCCACCCTGTTCCCATCCCAAGCTTGCGTTTGAATCCTCTCCGAGCTGACGCTAGGCCAGTGCTCTGGTCTATAATAATCCAATATTTTTCGTTTTTCATGCCCTCAGGCCAAATCTTTCCTCAAATTAAGTCGCAGTGAAACTCCCAGGTACTGCAAATTTCCGAGCCTTTGGCAGAATACCCACTTTTTAAAGGGGACACTTAAGACAACCAGATGCTCTAGGAAGCTCTCCAAACTGCCCAGTGGGTTTTGTCATATTTCCTCCAGAAGAACATGAGGGTGAAGCGGCAACGGCTGCCAGAATCCCCATTCAGAACTGCAGAAGTTTATAGTAGGCCGGAGGGGGGCTGCCCTGTCAACCCCTCTTTGCAGATAGAATTCAGGGATGTCCACAACTTGGTGTCGCCAGGTAAAGGTAAACAGAAATTAACGAATACTGTCGGAAGGCTTCCAGGATACCAACCCGTGGGCCTTGCCATCTGAGGGCACGGAAGGATAATTTGGAGCAAGTCAGAGTCGAAGGCTAGCACGGAATTATAGTGGTCTTGTTTTTGTTTTGAGTCGGGTCTCACTCTGTCACCCAGGCCGGAATGCAGTGGCACAATCAGGGCTCACCACAGGCTTGACCTGGGCTCAGGCAGTCCTTCCACCTCAGCCTTCCAAGTAGCTGGGACTACAGGTTCGTGCCACCATGCCTGCCTCATTTTTTTAATTATCTGTAGAGACAAGGTCTTGCTATGTTGCCCAGGCTGGTCTCGAACTCCTGGGCTCAAGTGATCTTTCTGCCGTTGTCTCCCAGAGCACTGGGATTCCGGGCTTGAGCCACCACGCCTGGCCAGAATCATAGATTTTTAGGGCAGAGAGAGATCTGAGATCTTCAGAATTGACTCCTTCATTTACATTTACCTTGATTTTACCTTGACACTGAAAGTGGAGAACGTGAAGTGATTTTCCCAGATTCCATCATCTGCAGCGAGGGATTAACATGACAGGTCACTCACTTGCCCCACCAGCTTTTGTTTCTGAGATCACAGGAATCCAGTGTTGTGTTAATCCCATATGATTGGCTGGCCCCTCGCAGCCAACTGTTATTCCTACCCGCCAGATAAATTCACAGGACCACAAATCGAAATGGACAGGGAACTTCCGCGTCCTGGCATCTGCAGAGGCTCGAAGTAACCGAATTCAGAATCCAGGCGTCGGCTCCTTCGTTGCAGAGGCTGCTTTGTAAAGCCACTTGGCCTTCTGCTGGATGAAGGAAGAGAAGAAGCGTCCAGGAAAGGGTTTGTCCTGCAACCGGGCCTTCCTCATAGGACTCGGCTGTATAAAAAAGAGCTGGGCACTGCTTTAGAAGTGCCCCAAGACTCCAACTTTGTTTTGTGAGCTTTTACTGAGCACATACGAGGTGCCAAGCACTAAGCCAGACACTGGGTCTGGAAGGAGCTGCTGACTGCCCTGTAAGCACCTGCTCTTGCAATCATATATGCAAAATGCAGGTGTTACCACCTGGGAGGTTTTAGAAACCGGGTTATTCTGTTCCCCTTCTATATCGTGGTCTACCTTCAAAGCTAAAGACACTAGGACATAGGATGCTATAGGCCAATAAAGGCATATACACCTTGGCGCAGAGTAGGTTACGGGTGTCATCTTTCCTTGATGATGATCCCAGTAATAAAAAGAAGAAAGTTGTCCAAAGGCCAAGAACACAGTGACAGTTACATGCAAGGCCAGGCGTGGTGGCTCACGCCTATAATCCCAACACTTGGGGAGGCTGAGGTGAGTGGATCGCCTGAGCCCACGGGTTCGAGACCCGCCTGGGCAACTTGGCGAGAACTCATATCTACAATAAATCAAAAAATCAGCCGGGCGTGGTAGCGCATGCCTGTAATTCCGGCTACTCGGAAGGCTGAGGCGGAAGGATCGCCGGATCCCAGCAGATCGAGGCTGTGGTGGCTGTCAGCATGCCACTGCACTCCAACCTGGGCGGCAGAGTGAGACTCCGACTCGGAAAAAAAAAAGGAAAGTTACATGCAGCTCTAGCTACAACAGAGCAGCTCAGACACAAAGCGGAGTTTTAAAAAACAAGTAAAGGAATCGATTGCCCAGAAGGTAAACTGAAGTCACGCCATTGAAAGTCCACCACGTTCTGAACAGCTGGTCAGGTCTAATCAGAGGCCAGTCACCTACATCCATTTTGTGAGAACCATCTGGCACGTGCACGTCTCCTGGCTTGCTTCCTTGGGCCACCAGGCATGGCCTGAGGAATGTGCTCATGGCATTTAGTGCTAAATTGAAAGTGTCAACTGTTCGGAATGGATGGAGTCTTGAAGACCAACCTCCTCATTCGACTTTTGAGGAACTTGGACCCAGAGAGGTAGAGTGGCTTTCTCAAAGTCATGCAGTTAAGGAGTTCACAGACCTCTTTATACGTGGAGGGAAGGAGGGCTTTTTATCTTTGAATAATTTCTTCACAATCTATATAAAACACTTCCTTCCCCCTCGCTCTGCCCCCAGCCCCCGGCTTTTCTGATCTTGTCTTGTACAGCTAGGAGCCCTGGGAGAGAGGAGACTATTTTAGTCAAGTCTCTTCACGTCTCTGGGGCTCAGCTTCCCCCTTTTGCAAAATGGCACTTTACAAAGAGGAGTTGAACAAAATGTGCTCCAGGTTCCCTTGCAGCTTGGTGGGCGCCGTGGTTGGTCCTCAGCCCACCGTTTTGCAAGCGCAAAACCCGGATCCTTCGGGCAAAGGGAGGGGGGAGGGCAGCCATCACAGACCCACAGTGCTGGCCTGACACAGAGCCCTCTGGAGGTGGCAGGGCCTCCCAGCTTTTACAAAAACTGCAATCCAGTCCCAGCCATCTGAATGCCCTCCGACAAAAAGATCGTCTCCTGATCCTCAGTGATGTCAGGCTCAAGAAAGGCCCAGCTTGCCTTTCTAGGGCCTTTATCAAATTTTTATCTCAGTATGTTTTGATTCAAGTTGGTCCTGAGCCCCCACTGAAACTCTGAAACCTTACGAACACCCTCTGGATTGGAGCCGTTGTGCCAGTGTGTCTTGAACTTAGTAGCCACTTAGTCCTGACTGCTTGTTAGAAATGTGTGGCCCCTAGATTTTGTGAGCTTCTGGTTTAATCGAGCCAAGAAGATCAGTGCATAAAAGTAAGCGACACCGCATCCCTCAGTGGCACCTGGCATGTGAAGAAGAGCCCTCGGGGTGAGCTGGAAGGAGATGGCACGGCCACCACCAGGCAGGCAGGAGCCAGAGGGCCGGGAGGAGCCCCTTTGAGCAGAGCCACGAGGCGAGTCTTAGGGCAAGCCTTCGAGCCGGAAGAAATAAGGCTGCAGAGGCAGGTTAGGCAGGACGTGGAAAGCCAAGCTAGTTAGGAGGTTTTATCCGCCAGAAGCAGGAAAGCCAGTGAGAAAGACTGAGCAGAAACACGCCACAACTGCACAGCATTTCTTTCTCTTTTTTTGGGAGTTGGAGTCTCACTCTTTGTCACCCAAGCTGGAGTGCAGGGACAGGCTCCGGCCACCGCAGCCTCGACCTGCCGGGCTCCGGTGGTCCTTCCGCCTCAGCCTTCCAAGGAGCTAGAGCTACAGACGCACGCCACCACGCTCGGCTAGTGCACAGTATTTCAGGAAGATGTGCCGTGCCGGACACGTGGAGTCTGGCAACAGGCGGTGAAGGAGTCGTGGTCTTCGGAAAAGCTCAAACCACTGGCTGGTAGAGGATGGGGTGGAGGGGGTCAGGCCAAGGCCATCGCCTCCCCCTATCCCAGCCCCGCCCCTCCACAGAGAGAGACGCTACTCTAAAACCCATGCGGGAGGCTTTTTTGGCTGTTTCTGGTCTTTGCTCCTGTGCCCCAGCTGCCTGATCTAGAGAGTGGAGGGTGTGGTGGGGAGCTCGTCTGTGGCTGGGTCACGTGGTGGTTGGCAGCTTTTGAGGCCTCTTCTCGCTGTTCTCCACAGAGGCTGCACGAGCCCACACTCCGGCCAACAGTGCGTGAGTTCCCTCTTCTCCACATCCCCCCCAGCAGTTGCAGTTGTCACTTTGATAATCATCACCCTGACTAGGGGGAGATGACACCTCATGGTTTTATGTGTACATTTCCCTGATGATTAGTAATGTTGAGCATTTTGCTAGCTCCATGTCTGTCTTCTTTTGAGAACTGTCTGTTCAGGCCATTTGCCCATTTTTTAATTGGATTTTGTTGTTTTTTTTTTTTTGCTGTTGAGATGTGTGAGTTTTTTGTAGGTTCCAGACATCAATCCCATGTCAGACAAATAGTTGGCAAAGATTTTCTCCCATTCCGTAGGTTAGGTTGCCTTTTCACTCTGTTGCTGGTTTCCTTTGCTGTGTAGAAGCTTTTTAGTTTGAGATGACCCTATTGTTTATTTTTGCGTTTGTTGCCTGCGCTTTTGAGGTCTTACTCATAAAAGCATTTCCGCTATGTTTTCTTTCTTTCTTTCTTTTTTTTTTTTTTTGAGTCGGAGTCTCACTCTTGTTGCCCAGACTGGAGTGCAGTGGCTGCTCTCGGCCACCGCAGCCTCGACCTGCCGGGCTCCGGCGATCCTTCCACCTCAGCCTTCCAAGGAGCTGGAACTACAGGCGCATGCTACCATGCCCGGCTGATTTTTTATTTGTTGTAGAGATGAGGTCTCGCCAAGTTGCCCGGACTTGTCTCAAACCTTGAGCACAGGCAGTCCTCTCACCTCTGCCTCCCAAAGTGCTGGGATTATAGGCTCGAGCCACCGCACCCAGCTCCCCTATGTTTTCTTTTGATAGTTGTATAGTTTCAGGTCTTAGATTTAGGTCTTTGATCCATTTTGAGTTGATTTTTTGCATAATGTGAGAGGTAGGAGTCTAGTTTCATTCTTCTATGTAGAGATATCCAGTTTTCCAAGCACCATTATTAAAGAGACTGTCCTTTCCCCAATAAGTGTTCTGGGTAATTTTGTCAAAAATCAGTTGATTTTTGATACATAGATTAATTTCTGGGCCCTCTATTCTATTCTGTTGGTCTGTGTTTCCATTTTTATGCCAGTACCATCCCATTTTGGTTACTACAGCTTTGTAGCATATTTTGAAGTCCCACAGTATGATGCCTCAAATTTTGTTCCTTTGGCCTTGGATTGCTTTGGCTATTCTGGGACTTCTGTAGTTTCATACAAATTTTAACCTTTTTCCCTATTTCTATGCAATTAGTCCTTTTTTTTTTTTTTTTTTTTGAGTTGGAGTCTTACTCTGTCACCCAGACTGGAGTCAGTGACATACTCCCAGCCACCGCAGCCTCAACCTGCTGAATTCAGACGATCCTTCCACTTCAGCTTCCAAGTAGCTGCAACTACAGGTGTGCACCACTATGCCCAGCTAAGTTTTTGATTTACTGTAGAGAGGAGGTCTTGCCATGTTGTCCAAGCTGGTCTCGAACCCCTGGGCTCAGGCAATCCTCTCACCTCCTAAAGTGCTGGAATTACAGGCATGAGCCACTGTGCCTGGCTGCTTTTAGTATCCTGATAGCGATTGCACTGAATCTGTAGATTGCTTTGGGTAGTATGTAAAGGATTCTTGGTTGGGTGCAGTAGCTCACACCTATAATCCCAGCACCTTGGGAGGCCGAGGCAGGAGGATCACTTGAGCCCAGGAGTTCGAGACCGGCCTGGGCAACACAGCAAAGCCCTGTCCCTCAATGAAAAATAAAAATAAGAAAACTTAAACTTGAAGTTGATGACCATTAAGAAGTGTAAGACCATGGACTCATTGGTTATCATAGATATAAATTAACTTTTAGTTGGGCCAAATATATACATCACTGTTTAATTTTTTAATTTTTTTTTAAGTCAGAGTCTCACTCTGCCACCGAGGCTGGAGTGCACTGGCACACTCACAGCCACCACAGCCTCGACCTGCTGGGCTCCGGCGATCCTTCTGCCTCAGCCTTCCAAGTAGCTGGAACTACAGGTGTGTGCCACTGTGCCCAACTAATTTTTTGATTTATGGTAGAGATGAGGTCTCACCAAGTTGCCCAGGCAGGTCTCAAACCTATGGGCTTAGGCAACCCTCTCTCTTCCACCTCCCAAAGTGCTGGGATTGCGTGCACAAGCCACCACATCTGGCCACATCACTGTTTAAAAGTGTGCATCATTGCAGAGCCTTTGAAAAGACAATACTCGTGTGCTAGAGCCCAATCCTGAAGACTTGACTTAAGCCCACCTCCTTCCGGTGCTAAATCAGAGGCTCCTCTTGCCTAGCAGTGTTAGGATGCAAGTTCTGCACGTTTTGATGGTTGTGGCCGTTTGCTTGGGAAGGCACCATGAGGCCGGGGGTGACTCCATTCACTGGTGCCCAGACAGGGGCCCCTAGGTTTGTCATGCCTATTTGGCCACCTTATCCTAGAGTATTTGTCATGTGCTCACAAATTCAGTTGTTAACATACCAAGTGATAGTTCACTTTGAGAAACTTGCCCGTGGCAAACAAACTCCCAAAGCAGGGTGTCCACATTTGGATTTATAGTTACATTCTGTCCGTGTAGGTGCATCCACATCATAATCAGAGTGTTGCTTACTGAGTGGAAAATGGGAACGAGAAGAGCTGTCTGGATGATCGTAACAGCCAGGGGCATCAAGCAGCAGCCCTGTGGTCTCCAAGCGCTTGTGTTGTGGAAGGCGCCGGACAGACTGCCAGCGTCGGCTCTTCAGCTTCCCTGCTCTAGGCTTCATTTCTGGTCAACATTCCTTATGGCCAATTCAGTCTTTGCCCAAATTGTCTCCTTCCAGGTCAGCATCACCCCGGTCTCATGATCCTTTTGAGTCCTTCAAAGTGCTTCTAAGTATTCTGCTCTGGTTGCCTGTTGGTTGGTTTGTTTCTCCCATTTGAGTGTCACAGGCAAGTCTTTCTTTCAAGTTCTTCGGGGGCCCCGTGTGAAATACAGAGACTTCTGTCTACATATGTATGTGTAAAACGGTCCAAAGCCGTTGTACTGACTGTGCATGGTTTAAGTGTTCAATTACCCAAGAAATGAGGTAAGTAATTTTTACCTACTATGTTTGCTAAGGAGTATCAGAATCGTCGACCCTCCGGCTGTTGCTGGTCTGATTTTTCTTTTGACTTTTTATTCCAGATCAAGAATGACCCAGAAGAAATTAAAGCTTTGCTCCAGAGCCGTGTACACCCAAGTGCCTGACGGAGGATGGGGCTGGGCGGTTGCCGTGGCTTTCTTCTTCATCGAGGTCTTTACCTATGGCATCATCAAGACGTTTGGCGTCTTCTTTAATGACTTGATGGACAGTTTTGATGAGTCCAATAGCAGGATCTCGTGGATCATATCCATATGTGTGTTTGTCTTAACATTCACAGGTTGGTACATCTTTCAGCCTAAGCGTGGCCTGAGCGTCGGCCCCTCTGAGTCCGTCCAACTAGGTCTGGGCAGCCAGTGTGATTGCGATGCTTCCCTTATACAACCTGTGGGCCCTTCCTGCTCTCAGTGAAGTGATATAGTTTGCACAGGTTTGGACACTGGCAAAAACAAGAGGCACTGAAGGGAAAGGCCTTGTTGGCTAGCCTTGACTGCCCGTCACCTGACACAGGTGATCAAACATCTACTGTCTCACGCGCTTGGGATTCTAGAGATGCCACTGAAGAGAGCAGTCAACCCCAGTTCGGGCAGGGAGTGGTCATTGTCTAAGGAGCACCACCAAAATCCTGCTGGCACACCCGGCCGGTCTCACAGTGACAGGTTGGAAACATGTCAGTGTGGACACGAGAAGGAGAGAGACGGCACCTGTTCTGGGAGACGTGGGAGACACGCGGGGTGGACACTGTCCTGCGGGGATGCCCTGGGGCCCACACACCTCCCTCCCTCAGGACACCGCTCGGCCGGCCCAGGCGGCGCTCCCTGGTCAAAGAGCAGAAAGTAAAATAGGCTCTTAGTAGCCAGGCTCGGTGGCTCAGCCTGTCATCCCACGCTTTGGGAGGCTGAGGTGAGTGGATGGCTGAGCCCGCGGGTTCGAGACCCGCGTGGGCAACTTGGCGAGGCCTCGTCTCTACAACAAATCAAAAATTAGCTGGGCGTGGTAGCACACGCCTGTAGTTCCAGCTACTGGAAGGCTGAGTGGAAGGATGGCCGGAACCCAGCAGGTTGAAGCTGTGGTGGCCGGGAGCGGCCACTGCACTCCAGTCTGGGCCATGGAGTGAAACTCCAACTGAAAAAAAAAAAAAAGGGCTCTTAGTATCGTCTGAAACATGCTAATTTTCACTTGGCCCATGGCAGTGTCACTGGGAAGTCTTATTCCCAAGTTTTCAGGGGAGCCCATGTGCCACACAAAGATTTGTATATATATGCATATGTGTGAAATTGTCCAAAGGCATTATACTAATAGCACATGCTTTAAATAGTTAATAACCTGAGACATGGGGTGCGTAGTGTTTGTTTTAAATACAGATAGCAGGCCGGGCTTGGTGGCTCAGCCTGTAATCCCGCGCTTTGGGAGGCCAAGGTGAGTGAATTGCCTGAGCCCACGGGTTCGAGACCCGCCTGGGCAACTTGGCGAGACCTCATCTCTTCAATAAATCAAAAATCAGCCAGGCGTGGTAGCGCGCGCCTGCAGTTCCAGCTCCTTGGAAGGCTGAGGCGGAAGAATCGCCGGAGCCCAGCAGGTCGAGGCTGCAGTGACCGGGAGCGGCCACTGCACTCTAGTCTGGGCAACTGAGTGAGACTCCAACTCAAAAACATAAAAAAATAAAATGAAATAAAAATACAGATAGCTGCCTCCTTTGAGCACGCATCCCAGGTTCCACGAGTTCATCCATCCTTGAATCCTTGACAGCGCCAAGGTTTTTCCGAGAGAACAGAGCTGTTGAACTCAACTTAGAAAGTTTGCCAAGCTGACCTTAGATTTTTCTAACTCTACCCTGTGGAACTATCGTCTCTGAAGTTATTACTGAAGTTACCTTCTTTTTTTTGGTAGAGATGAGGCCTCGTTATGTTATTTTGGACTCTTCTGGCCTCAAGCAGTCCTCCTACCCTGGCCTCCCAAAATGTTGGGATTATAGGCCTAAGCCAGTGGGCCCAGAATAAAGCCCTTCTCTTAACTGTAGGTCATTTTCTGCCTTAGAACATCTTTAAAAGGCAGCTTCATGTGTTTTTACCCGTTGGGTAAAGTGGGAATTTAGTTTGTCAGCCCTCATGCTGTCTCTTACAAGTTTCAAGAAGTAGTCCCTATTTCCAGTTTAAGTGAGTATTAAAATAACTGCTGGGCGCAGTGGCTCACGCCTGTAATCCCAGCACTTTGGGAGGTGGAGGCGAGAAGATTGCCTGAGCCCAGGGGTTGGAGACCAGCCTGGGCAACTTGGCAAGACCTCATCTCTACAACAAATAAAAAAAATTAGCTGGGCATGGTGGCACACGCCTGTAGTTCCAGCCACTTGGAAGGCTGAGGTGAAAGGATTGCCTGAGCCTAGCAGGTCGAGGCTGCAGTGGCTGTGGTGTGCCACTGCACTCCAGCCTGGGCAACAAAGTAAGATTCCTACTCCAAAAAAAAAAAAAAATTGGGGGTATTAGGATAACTTAATTTTTAAATTGTATAGTGCTTTCTAGAAAGGTAACTTAAATGAATTAGAACTAAAATTTTACATTTGGTAATCTTTCAAAAGCGAAAATTCCAAAGCTTGGCTTTTTTTTTGTTTTTGGGGGGTTTTTTGGGGTTTTTTTTGAGTCAGAGTCTCACTCTGTCGCCCAGGCTGGAGTGCAGCAGCATGCTCATGGCCTCCACCCCCGTGAGGGCCTGCCGGGCTCCGGCGATCCTTCCGCCTCAGCCTTCCAAGGAGCCAGAACTGTAGGCGCACACCACCACACCCGGCTAATTTTGTTGGTATTCGGTAGAGGCGAGGTCTCACCAAGTTGCTCTCGAACCCCTGGGCTCAGGCAGTCCTCTCGCTTCAGCCTCCCAAAGTGCTGAGATTACAGGGTTGAGCCACTCCACCTGGCCAAGCTTAAAACTTTTATAAACCCCCCCCCAAAAAAATAGGAGTAAACAAGACATTTCCAGGCTGGATGTGGTGTCATGTGCCTGTAATCCCAGCACTTTGGGAGTCCCAGGCAGGAGGATCCCTTCAGCCTACCAGGGTGAGGCCAGCCCGGGGAACATAGCAAGATCCCATTTCTACAAAAGAAATTTGTTTTAGATTAGAAAATATAGTTTATTTAGAAGTAAATTAGAGACAGAGAGAGAGAGAGAGATTCACCTCCCTGAGGCCGGGAAGGGGGCCAAAGCCAGGGAGCCTGGCAACAGCCATAGCTCAAAGAGCACATGGTCACACCAGAGTCTAGCGAGGCAACGGCCAAAAACAGTTTTTAAAGAAATGTCCAGAAGGTGATATGTCAGAAGAAAATTCTTTCAAATGCTATTATTCTAGTTGTTAGTGTTTTGAGTCAACATCCTGCCTCAAAATGACAGTGGTTTCATTATGAGCTACATTCAATATTAGCCTTCATTCTAACAGCAGATGCAATATATGTGCATGGACTAACCCCAGCAAAAACGGAATCTATTTTCCCCTGCCCTTTCTATCCAGCACGTGGCTCTTTCTTGACCCAGCTCTTGATGGCTCACTCACCCCAGTGTTGTCAAGTCAGTATGAAGTGGCCTATAACTAGGAAACTAACTGGCCGGATTTGAGTGTTCAAGGGGATACAGCTT
The DNA here is from genome assembly GCF_000164805.1 of Carlito syrichta. Classification (NCBI taxonomy): domain Eukaryota; kingdom Metazoa; phylum Chordata; class Mammalia; order Primates; family Tarsiidae; genus Carlito; species Carlito syrichta. Next base: position 144,154 of record NW_007074923.1, read on the forward strand.
ACCGAAGCTGAGCAAATCATGCTTCACCAGCCACTCTGAATTATCTGCCATGGCAACCCTCCTGTACGGGCATATGACAGAATTCACATACTTTCACGCTGTAAAGAAACTAACTAGAATCTGACCTCAAATGGAGCTTTAAAAAAAAGCAGTGAGTATAGAAAAGGAATTAATTCGCAGCTGGGCTCAGTGGCTCAGCCTGTAATCCCGTGCTTTGGGAGGCTGAGGTGAGTGGATTGCCTGAGCCCGCGGGTTCGAGACCCGCCCGGGCAACTTGGTGAGCCCTCATCTCTACGATGAGTCAAAAAATTAGCCGGGCGTGGTAGCACACGCCTGTAGTTCCAGCGACTTGGAAGGCTGAGGCGGAAGGATCGCCGGAGCCCGGCAGGTCAAGGCTGCGGTGGCTGGGAGCGTGCCACTGCACTCCAGTCTGGGCGATAGAGTGAGACTCCAACTCAAAAAAAAAAAAAGAATAATTCAAGCAATTATAGAAAACCAAAACCAATTTCTGTCACATAATAACATGAATTAAATGCATATATAATTTTGTAAGCACTCATGGTGAGTCCAAATCATCTAAAAATTACTATGACTCTGGCTTTCTCTTTTTTAAAAAAAATTTTTTTAGAGACAGGGCCTTGCTCTGTTGCTTAGGCTAGAGTGCAGTGGCACGATCACAGCTCACAATGACCTCGACTGCCTGGACTTGAGGGATGCCTCCTGAGCAGCTGGGACTACAGGCGTGCGCCACCATGCCCTGCTAACTATTTATTGTAGAGACGAGGTCTCACTACATTGCCCAGGTCTGGTCTCAAACTCCTGGGCTCAAGCAGTCCTCCTGCCTCAGCCTCCCCAAATGCTTAGGATGACAGGCGTGAGCTACCGTACCCAGCCAGGCTTTCTCTTTCAGGAGCCTGAAGAATCGTGTCAAATTTGGACAAACGATAAACCAATTCCTGAACTGACTTACGTAGCCATTGCATGAAGTGTAGTACGCATCTGGCGTCATCTCTCCACGTGCAGGACGTGGGGGCAGGAATCGTAGGCGCGAGTCCTGCAGCCTGAGTTAGAATACCGCTTGTGTTCCGGCAGCGCCCTTGGCCACGGTCCTGAGCAACCGCTTCGGACACCGCCCGGTGGTGATGGCAGGAGGGCTGCTCGTCAGTGCCGGGATGGTGGCCGCCTCCTTCTCGCGAGAGGTTTCCCACATGTATGTCGCCATCGGCCTCGTCTCTGGTAAGTGTCCTCCTTGGCTCAGAAGCGCTCCGAGTCCTTGGTGTGAGGGCCAAGGAAGAGGAAGGAGGGAATTAACCCCAGACTGCATCTTTTTTCCTGCTTTTTCCTTAAAATTAACAGTGGCTCAGATCAGTAGTTCCGAACTGGGCTGGGTGGACACCAGGGGACTTGGGAACCTATTCTCAAGTGCCCAAGAGCTTTGGTTTGACTTTTTTTCCTGTTTAATATTTACCAGTGATGAAGACAGCTTGTGCTAGAGTAGGCAGCCAAAAGACACCGTTTTTACAAAATAAGACTTGAATTTCTTCTTGAGTTGGAGTCTTACTGTGTCGCCCAGGCTGGAGGACAGTAGCACACTCCCAGCCACCACAGTCTCAACCTGGGCTCAGGGATCCTTCCGCCTCAGCCTTCCAAGCAGCTGGAACTACAGGCATGTGCCACCACACCTACCTAATTTTTTGATTTATTGTAGAGCCGAGGTCTTGCCAAATTGCCCAGGCTGGTCTCAAACCCATGGGCTCCAGCAGGCCTCTCACCTCGGCCTCCCAAAGTGCTGGGATTATAGGTGTAAGCCACTGTGCCTGGCCTAAGACTTGAATTTCTTTCTTTTTTTTGAGTTTTGCAGTCTCACTCTGTCACCCAGGCTGGAGTGCGGTGGCACGCTCACAGGCACCCCAGTGTCAACTCACTGAGGTCCGGCGATCCTGCCACCTCAGCTTTCCAAGTAGCCAGAATTACAGGTGCGCACTACCACGCCTGGCTAATTTTTTGATTTTATTGTAAAGATGGGGGTCTCGCCAAGTTGCCCGGGCTGGTCTCGAACCCTTGGGCTCAGGCAGTCCACTCGCCTCGGCCTCCCAAAGTGCTGGAATGACAGGCTGAGCCGCTGAGCCTGGCCCAAATACAAGTCTTAAATATTCACTAAGATTTTTTTCGTTACATTTATGTAAATTTGGGGGGTCTGCAAAAAAGGGCAAAAAAAGCAACCCAGCAGACAGTTCTTACACTCTTCGTGCTGCAAAACAACTGCCGCTGCTCACCCAAACCTTTCGCTGCCACATCCCCGTCCCCCAGAAAGAATCATCTGGCTCCCAGAACTTAAGGTTCGAAAAGCAAAGGCGAAGCCCGGCTCTGAGCACACCCGACAGTCTCGGGCAGCTCGGTCCCAGCTCTCACGGCCCCTTCTGACTTCCTTCCACAGGCCTGGGATACTGCTTCAGTTTTCTCCCAACCGTCACCATCCTGTCACAGTACTTCAGCAAAAGACGCTCCATGGTCACTGCAGCGGCTTCCACGGGAGAATGCTTCGCCGTGTTTGCTTTCGCACCAGGTAGGGGACGCCAGCAGGCTCTGTCGCAGTGAGGGCTCCCCACGGTGTTCGTGCCGCCCTCGCGTTCGCCTGGTAGGGATGACTCGAGCGTGTGCACGGTGGGAGGCCACCCGCCTTTGCTCCTCCGGCGCATTTTTAGGCTGTGTCCCCTCACCCCACTTTAGGGATCCTGACCATTTTAGTGAACCCTAGTGGGCACATACTCAGTGGCCTGGCTTTCTCGACATGTGACTGCCAGGACGATGCAGCGATTTGGGATGGCTCAGACTTCTCTGACCTCTCCTTTTTCAAGACTTCTATTCAATGTGGATGTAAATTGTGTTGACAGATCCACTTCATTATCTGTGTGTAGCTAATCTCAGAGCCACGTTTTATCGTGGGTTTATTTTTCTCTCTTAATGTCAGCATGTGAATTACACGGGAACCACAGTAGTGGACAGATAACCCCAGGGGCCCACATTAATTCATTGCTCAGCTGTTTATTTTTTGGGGGGGTCGGAGTCTCACAATCACAGCCACTGCAGCCTTGACCTGCTAGGTTCAGGTGATCCTTCCGCCTCAGCCTTCCAAGTAGCTGGAACTACAGGCGTGTGCCACCACACCCGGCTAATTTTTTCATTTATTGTAGAGACAGGTCTCCCAAGTTGCCCGAGCTTATTTCAGACCTCTGGGCTCAGCCAGTCCTCATGGGGGTGTTAGCCATTGTGCTCAGCGGCTGTTTCTTAATGAATGCGTGAGTGGATTGCACTTGGTTCCTAGGAGATACAGGTAGAGGTGTTTAGGAGTGAATGTCATAATGTCTGAAGCCTTTCAAACGATGTTGAAAAATGAGTGTTTGTGTCTATATAAGTATAGACACAGACACAGGAAGCAGACAAAGAAGAATGTTAACTGCTGGATTTAGGTGAGGGCAGGCCTAGAGGTGCCATTCTCTCCACTTTTCTGTCGGTTTGAAATTTTCAAAATAAAACACCGAAGGAGGAAACGTCCGGGGATGGGTGTACGCCCTAAGGACAGAGACCGCCTCTCAGCTTTGTTCCCCAGCCCTGAGTGCTGTCCCTGGCACAGGGTGGGCACTCAAGAAATGTTAGATGGAGAAACGAAAAGCAGACCGCTTCTTGCCTGGTGAGTGAAAGCCCTTAGCAGCATACTACAGTTCTGAGCTTGCTGTGTTGAGAGAGAACAGAGGTCTGATAAGCACATGCTTCCGAGGGAAGGCGCCCTGAGGCACACGGGGCTCTTGGTAAGCCTCTTCTGTTGACCAAGTCACCGTGTCTGTCATGCTTGGCTGTCGCTCCCGCAGAACTGGAATGCAGTGAGATGAGATGGCAGTGACTATGACATGACCTTCCTGGGGTGACAAAGAGGAGGCTGTGAGATCTTGGGGCCTGCAGTCTTGCTGCGGGACTGGAGCTGCGGGCTTGTGCTCTCTCGAGCCATATCCTCCGCCTCAACTCTGTGTCCGGCGTCCCCCTCCAGAGGCCTCCGGTCAGCAGCCTAGCACCCAGCTTGATGGCAGGAAAGAGGGGAACTCGGGTGGTTGGGGACATAGCTCAGAGAGAAGCTGAGACGTGGATCTGGGAGAATGCGAGGCACTTTCAGCTTCCTTTTTTTTTGAGTCAGGGTCTCTGTTGCCCAGGCTGTAGTGCAGTGGCACCATCATGGCTCACCACAACCCCTCCTGGGCTCAGGCAACCTTGCTGCTTCAGACTCCTGCATAGCTGCGCTACCATGACCAGCTAATTTTCGGATTTTTTTTTTTGGTAGAGACAAGCCCCGCTATGTGGTCCAGGCTGGTCTCAAACTCCTGGGTTCAAGCGATCCTCCTGCCTCAGCCTCCCAAAGTGCCGGGACTACAGACGTGAGCCACCATGCCTAGCCTCAGCTTAGGCTCTCAGTTTTCATTTAACCTACTGCCCCCGAGGACTAAATGAGTGGATGTATAGTGACATGGCTCCGAGGTCGGTGCATTCTTCCTGTAAAAGGCCAGAGAGTAAATACTTTAGGCTCTGAGGGTTAGACCGTCTCTGTCACAACCACTCAGTCGTGTTGTCACATGAGCGACTATGGCCGTGTTCCAGTCAAGCTTTCTTAACAAAAACAGGCAGAGGACTGGATTTGGATGCGGGCCGCAAATTCGCTTTGCTGCTTGTGCCTCCACCTGGAAAAGCGTGCCCTCCGAAACTCTTTTGGAGGCCGGGGCCAAAGACTTTCATTCTAGACACCATAATTATCATGCATGTTTCTCCTTATTGACTCATAAAATGCACCAGAATCTCGAGTGCAGGGTCGTCAAGACTAATTCACACGCTGAGTAGATGTTCACAAAAATGATCGCTGACTCTGGATCGATGTTTCTTCCTGATGTTCTTTCTCTCCCGGGTCCTGAGTCCATCACTGACCTTGGATTTTCCCTCCCTTCCCTCCTGCCTGCTCAAGCCATCATGGCCCTGAAGGAGAACGTTGGCTGGAGGTACAGCCTCCTCTCTGTGGGCCTCCTCCAGCTGAACATTGTCCTCTTCGGGGCGCTGCTGAGACCCATGGTCATCAGACCGCCAGGGTCACCCAAGGCCCTCGCGCCGGAGAGCCGGAAGGAAGCGCAGTACATGCTCGAGAACGAGAGGACACGGACCTCGCTGGACTCCATTGACTCGGGAGTGGAGCTCACTACCTCACCCAAGAACGTGCCCAGCCACACCAGCGCCGAGCTGGAGCTGAAGGCGGACGCGCAGCAGGGCCTGGCGAAAGCCGGCCGCAAGCCCAGGGAGAAGGTCCCGCTGCTGGACTTCTCCATCTTGAGAGAGGAGAGCTTCATCTGTTACGCCCTGTTCGGTCTCTTTGCAACCCTGGGGTTCTTCGCGCCATCTCTGTACATCATTCCCCTGGGCATCAGCCTGGGGGTCGACCGGGACCGCGCCGCTTTTCTGTTGTCGACCATGGCCATCGCCGAGGTTTTTGGAAGAATCGGAGCCGGCTTCGTCCTCAACCGAGAGCCCATTCGCAAGATTTACATCGAGCTCATCTGTGTCATCTTGGTGACCGTGTCTCTGTTCGCCTTTACTTTTGCCACTGAATTCTGGGGTCTCATGTCGTGCAGCATATTCTTTGGGCTCATGGTTGGAACGGTCGGCGGCACCCACATCCCGCTGCTGGCTGAAGACGACGTCGTGGGAATCGAGAAGATGCCGTCGGCAGCCGGGGTCTACGTCTTCATCCAGAGCGTAGCGGGGCTGGCTGGGCCACCCCTTGCAGGTGATGTATTGCTTTTCTTTTTTCTGAGTCGCAGTCTCACTCCGTCGCCCAGGCTGGAGTGCAGTGACACTCTCACCGCCACCCCAGCCTCGACCTGCTGGGCTCCGGCGATCCTTCCGCCTCTGCCTTCCAAGGAGCCGGAGCTACAGGCACGCGCTACCACGCCCGGCTGATTTTTTGATTTATTGTGGAGATGAGGCCTCGCCAAGTTGCCCAGGCGGGTCTCGAACCCACGGGCTCAGGCAATCCACTCGCCTCGGCCTCCCAAAGAGCTGGGATGAGAGGCTGAGTCCCCGAGCCCGGCCTGCATGTGATTTAAGTACAAGCTACAAGCCCTTGTTACTTTCTCTCGTGAGCTGTGCTAGCTTCCTATTCAAATCTAATGAAAAGACATCTACTCCCATTACGTTACCTATTTATTTGAGTCGGGTCTCTGTCTGTCACCCAGGCTGGAGTGCAGTGGCACGATCACAGCTCACTGCGGCCTCGGCCTCCTGGTGATCCTCCCGCCTCAGCCTCCAGAGTAGCTGGGACTACAGACATGCGCCACCACACCCCCAGCTAATTTTTGATATTCTTGTAGAGACGAGGTCTTGTCGGGTTACTCAGAACGGCCTTGAACTCCTGGGCTCAAGCAGTCCTCCTACCTCGGCCTCCCAGCGTGCTGGGATCACAGGCATGAGCCACCACACCCAACCTTCTTCCATTTTTATACTTCCATTTGAATATCTGAGCTGCCAGGGACTAGAGAACACCTGGGCTAACCCTCTTGATTTAAAGGTGAGGGAACTAGAGGCCAAAGAATGGAAGCCAGAGGTCACGTGGTAAGTCAGTGATCTGTAGTCCCAGCTGACCAGGCTCTTCCTGTGGCCTGGCCCTGTCTGATGCTAGACAGGAACCCACAAGTTGGCGACCTTCGTGGCACTCTGACTCCTGGATAAAGGACCAAGGGACTTTGGTCAGTCACCTTCCCTTCAGAGGAAAGGTGTTTGGGACTGATCACCTAGCAGCCCTCTGCAAGCACGGACTGTATTAGTAGACAACAGTTCCTTGTAGGAGGAACGCGGGTGGGCCTCAGACCTTAGCTGTGAACTGGGCCTTACAGTTGCTGTGATTGGAATTCCCTTCTCCCCCAACCTCCGCTTACAACACCCGGAGTGGATTTTGAAAGAATACAGCTCTTTCCGACGGAGGGACGTCACGTTTTTGTTTGTATTTGCTAGAGACAGGGTCTGGCTCTGTCGCCCAGGCTGGAGTGCGGTGGCACCACCCAGGTCACTGCAGCCCCCAACTCCCGGGCCCAAGCCATCCTTGCGTTGGCCTGTTTTCTCCTCTCCAGCCTAGCAGAGATTTCTGCAACACCCCTTTTTCTTTGGGCAAACTCAATACAACGAGAAAGGCGGAGAAAGCATGAGGTGTCTGGGTGGCCAGGCAGCTGGGCGAGAGGGCCACGTCCTCCGAGCATGCGTTAACAGATGCCTGCGCTTCCTCGCAGGGTTGCTGGTGGACCAAAGCAAGATCTACAGCAGGGCCTTCTACTCCTGTGCAGCCGGCATGGCCCTGGCGGCCGTGTGCCTGGCCCTGGTGAGGCCGTGTAGGCAGGGACTGTGCCGGCCTCGTCCTTCGGCCGGAACACCGGCGGCGGGCCACCGCGGGAAGGCGCTGCAGGACGTCCCTGAAGACTTTCTGGAGATGGATCTTGCGAAAGGCGAGCACAGGGTCCAGGTGCAGATGGAGCTGGCATGACCGGCCTGCACACGGCCACGGCCGCTGTGACGGGGGCGGGGGGCCCGGGAACACACGGGGCCGAGGGCGCCCCACCACTCCACCTTCCCAATTGCATCTTGAAGGGAATGTATATGTGAACAGCACTACCGATCCCTTTTTCTTCTTTCAGGTTTGCTCTTTCTCCTTGTTTAAGCCAAAACAAAAACAGCCAAACACTCTTCCATATATAAATCTGGCTGTATTCAGTAGCAATACAGAAAATATGTAGAAGGAACTTGGGTTCACATTCCAATATTACAATAGTGGCACGAACTGGCAAAGTGGTTTTACGAGTATTCCCGTGAGATAAATGACTGTCTTATAAAACGACATCCAGCCTGGGTCATTGAAATGAGATTAACCAGTCCACAAAAAAAAAAAAGTCTTCATTTTTTAAATGTCTACATTTCAGAAATATGAATAAACTTAAAAAAAAAACACCTGTATTTTGAAAATACTGAGGTTTCTGTTACCAAATTATGGCCTCTGGATTTTACAAATATTGCATGGAAATGAGGTACAGCTTAAGACCAAACATTTGACTGACAAAACTTTTAAAAATACATATCACTTGAACTTCATAAATGTGAATGGAGACTACCACTTCTTTTTATGGCCAGTCATTACCAGAAACATCCCAATACAGAATATACAAAATGGCTTTCAAAAATGTGTTTCCTGTTGCTTTTAATTATCTAGAAATATGTGATTGTAGTATCTTTAATTTAAACCACTATTTATTATTAAGTTATTCTAGGATGATTAATCAAAAAATAAAATCTGAGGCAAAGCAGTATTTTACCACCTTTCTGCAACCCTTTAAATGCCTCAAAGTAGTAAAGTCACTCTCATAAAAAGCCAACTTGTAATGATTCTTCAGTTTAATTAAGGGCAACGTATGCTATTTAAAGGGGAAAAAATACTGGAGAGCAAATTGCCTTAGTATTCAAAAATAATTTGTTTTCTCACCTAAGAATACTTGAGGATCTTCTTTGATCATAACTGTGTTTCACTGAATTGTTGAAGTATTTCTGATTTGTTTTTTAAAAGTCTTTTGAGGCATTTCTGTATTTCAGATGGGGCAGCAGAGACATTTATGTTGTCATTGCGAGTTACAAGTTGCAATGTACATCTTATATAAAACATGACTTGACCCAAGTTGCCAGAGGCATCAGGTGACTGGTCATTGCTTTTGTTTCTGGAGTCACCTTACATGCATATTTCTCACCTTAGTAGTTTTCTTTGAAGAGGGCAAGTGTCAGGACAGTAGGTGGACTTTTCCTCACCTGTTCTGCCATCTCACCCTGCACGTGACGGTCACGGCTCGCTGCTCCACCCTTACTCATCTTTAATGTTAACTTATGTCAACTCAGGGGGAAAAACATAGCAGGCCTAGTTGGGTTCCAGGTACACACGAGCTTGAACGCTGCTCTGCACTGAAACGAAAGTGGCATAGTTCATCACCACCTGCTATAATTGGAATAGCATTTTATCGGCCATAGAAATAGGACAATCTATAAAACCTTGGGGCGGGTGGGGAGGAAGTGACGACATGTCTGCCAGTGACAGGCACCCTAAAACAAGATGGATGTAGCAATCTCTGTCACTGCTTGAGACTCTGAGCATGTGGCAGCTTTGCAGACTTACATGACTTCAGCACTTTACAACATATTTTTGCTATGAATGTTCGATACAGTTTAGTATTCATAACTGACTTCTGCGAGATCGGCTCTATGTCCGTTCTGTTAACTGCATGAAAAAAATGTATGCCAATTTCAGTATATCCGTGATCACGGTTTTAAATTTTGGAAGAAAATAAAAATAAGATCGCTAATTTGTTCTGTATTAGTGACATTCTGGTACTTCTAGATTTGCAATAAATTTATGGCTTTTTTATCTAAAGAGACTGGCTGATTTTCTTCTGCTATAAAGTATTTTATTGACTCTTGCAGCATTCAGTGTTTGATCCCATGAAAATTACAAAAACTGAAGGAGGTTTCATTTCAAATACATTTCTGAACTTTTTTGCACAATTTTTTAAAACTCTACTAGCGACATAAGAAAGGTCTCAAGAAGAGTCTATTGAACTTTTTTTGTCATTGAAAATAGGACAGCCGGGCTCGGTGGCTCAGCCTGTAATCCCAGCACTTTGGGAGGCCGAGGCGAGTGGATTGCCTGAGCCCGCGGGTTCGAGACCCGCCTGGGCAACTTGGCGAGACCTCATCTCTACAATAAATCAAAAATTAGCCGGGCATGGTAGTGCGCGCCTGTAGTTCCAGCTACTCGGAAGGCTGAGGCGGAAGGATCGCTGGAGCCCAGCAGGTCGAGGCTGCGGGGCCGGG
>NW_007074923.1:154127-156578 GCF_000164805.1 Carlito syrichta
GCACTCCAGTCTGGGTGACAGAGTGAGACTCCAACTCAAAAAAAAAAAAGAAAGAAAAAAGAAAATAGGACAATTTTATAGTGAATCTTTCATGCATTTCATGAATTTTAAAGCACCTTAGGAAAAGACTAATTCAAAGAAAGTGTTGAATAATGGATAACGGCAGAGGGAAATAAAAAGTAAACATAATCAAATGAAGAAGCATGTTTTCACCCAAGAATTGAGATGAGCATGAAAGTAGAGACTGAACTTAATTACGCTTAATGAAAAACACACATGGAATGACAGCATAGTACCCAGAGTAAGCCTGTCAAAAGTCAGAAGGGCAGAGAGCTGAGGGTGTCTACACTCAGTTACAGAATCATTCATACAGAATCAAAGAACTGTTCTAAACTGCAGGGCCACAGCACACACTCTCCCTGCCAGGGGCTGGCAAACTCTCCCTGCAAAGGTCCAGACAGTAAATACTTAAGGCTTTGTGGGCCACGAGGTCTCCGACATCCTACTCTCCTTTTGTAACTCGACTGGAGATGCGTAAAAGTCCCCTTAAAGTGTCTACTGCGCCTCAAAAGCTTCCACAGACACAAGTGAATGAATGGGTGTGGCTGTGTTGCCATGAAACTTTATTTATGGATACTAAAGTGTGAATTTCATAAAATTTTCACACACCAAGTTTTTTTCCTCACTCACATTAGACGGTAAAAGCCAACAGCTCACAGGCTGAAAAAACCACAAATGAAAGGCAGTGGGCTGGATCTGACCTTTGGGCCAGTTTCCAGCCTGCACAGCACACCTGTGACGGTGGAGCAGATCAGGAGCAAAGCACGGCCCTGAACACTGGGTGCTAGAAGCAAAGAACTGAGTGCCACATGTTCTCACTCATAAGCGGACCTTGAACACTTGTCGTAATACTGTAACTAAAGGATTGGCAGTCGTGGGAATCTGCCTGGGGAAGGGGGCACACCTCATCAACAAGGGTACCTGTGTAATGAACGTTTGTGTACCTAACCCTGAACTGTACCCCACACCTTTAACACAAAAATAATTAAATTTAAAAAAGAAAAGAAAACTGGGCACTCACTCCAGGCAAGGCTCGCTGTGGTCAGAGTCGTTCTTGGACCCTAGGAGCCCAGAACAGGAAAGATCAAGCAGCTGATAACACAGCTGTTATCCTCTCTCATCTCCCCTGATTAAAGAGATTCTTCCTTAAGCTTGTTGACTCAAGGTTTCAGTATGAATGAAGACTTTCCCTCACAAAAAGTAAAATTATTCCGGTTGTAAAACTGAGTTAAGATCCTGTGCCCTTGCAAGATAATGTATCCGTAACCCATACAATGTTTCCACACCTTTTAACAAAGTCACCCATTTTATACTCCAGGACCCCCTACGCAGCTTGTGTGCATTTAGTGCCTGTTACCCTTTAAGACCTGGTGATAAAACAGGAAGTGGATTCTAAGTCAGGATTCCCCTGGCCCAGATTCAAGTCACTGGGAAGTGTTTATTCCGCCTGGATTGCCACACTCCAGTCCCACTAGTCTATATCAGAAGCTACCACAAGCCTTAATTCCCAAAGTCCCCCCAGGTGGGGCTCACAGCAGGGATCCCGCGGCCTGTGACACTTGACATGCTGGAGCCTGCCTGAAAACGACCGCTTCGAAGAACTCAGCCGCGCTACCCGCGAAAGGGCCCCACCTGGGCGTGTCCATCGCATGGAGAGGAGACGCTGCCCCTGTGTCCAGACGTGGCCTTCAAGGAGAACGGCCGTCCCAAGTGAGGGTGGCCGTCCGACAGGCGGGGCGGCCACCACTGCAGAAGGACGGAAACCGGGTCCCCCTGGTGGTGGGTCCTTGTCATGACGCCAAAGGTCAGAACGGGAAAGCGGCAGGAACCCCCAGCCCACGCCCAAGCCAGCCGGTTTCCTGGCGGGGAAGTTCGCGGCAGACCTGATGACGTCCCAGGACGCTTAGCCACATGTCAGCGACTCAGACCACAGCCACGAACTCGCGGCAGGCACAGCCTTCCCGGCAACCCGCGGCCGGGCCGCTCGCTGCCCCGGAACGCCACGAAGCTCGAAGCGCCTCCCCTGCGCCGACGACTCCCGCTCTTAGTCCCATGCTTGGCCCGGCGCCCCGGACTTGCATCTGCTCACAGAACGGCGTGTGGGTGTGAACTCGGCAGCCCCAATTGACATGTCCTCCTGGCCCAGGGCGCACACATCCGGTCGGCCTCGCTTTCTAAACACACCCCGAAGCTGACTGCCTCGGCCAGCTCGGCCAGGGCCTCGGTCCCGCCAGCGGCATCTCAGCTGGATCCTTCCCACCGTCTTCCAGCCGGTGTGCCCCATCCCACCCCTGCTGCACCCCAGCCACACCTCAGTTTCCACACAGGCAGCCGCAACCCTTTGCGAGCACAAGTGAGACGCGCTTCCTTAGCGGCGGGCCCTGCACGAAC
>NW_007074923.1:156643-157402 GCF_000164805.1 Carlito syrichta
CTCGCCTCGCCGGCTCTCTCATTCCCCAAGCCCGGCGTGTTGTTCCAAGCCTCGGGCGTCCCCATCTGTGAGTTTCTGTCCGGCGCTCGCGCCTCTTGGCTGTGTGCGTGGTGGGACCCTGCAATCTGGTCACCTCCTCACCGGGCGTTACGGGCTGTCCAGCCCCAGACGGTGCCTGTTTCTATCCCTTTCCTCGCTATTCGGTATAAAAGCACCCGCTGGCTCCTTCACGACCTGTCTCTTCCACTGGTACATCAAGGTAGCCACGGCCAGGTGCGGCGGTTCACGCCTGTAAGCCCAGCGCTTGGGGTGACCCAAGCAGGAGGATTGCTTGAGCCCGGGAGTTTGAGACTAGCCCAGGCAGCATGCCCAGACCCATCCCCACAGGAAGCCAAAATGAGCCAGGCACGGCGGTGTGCACCTGTAGTCCCAGCTACTTGGGAGGCTGAGGTGGAAGGACCGCCAGGAGGTGGCGGCTGCGGTGAGCCGTGATTGGGCCACTGCTCCCCAGCCTGGGCGAAAGAGTGCGATTCCAACTCCGATAAAGCGGGGGAAGGGGCAGCAGCCGTGTGTTCTCTGCTAGGTCCCCCAGTCTTCGAGCAGGGCCTGGCACCTAGCGGGTGGTCCTCTGCGAGTGTGGAATGAAGCACCGCTTGAACGAGCGAGGCCTCCGACTGCAATTCACGCCTCCCCTTCGACCGCACGAGAGAAAGACGCGGGGTCTGTGCATGACCGCAGCTGGGGCCAGTCGACGCCACG
>NW_007074924.1:0-575 GCF_000164805.1 Carlito syrichta
CCCATCAGGTCGAGGCTGCGGTGGCCGGGACATGCCACTGCACTCCAGTCTGGGTGACAGAGTGAGACTCCAATTCAAAAAAAAAGAAAAGAAAAAGAAAAGAAAACTGAGATCCAAGAGAGAATGTGACAAAGTCAAAGCGGCTCCCCACACATGCTCCACCTCCCCTCCCCCCAACTCCCTCTCTAGCCGGATGAAGCTCTCATGCCTGGGGGCAGAGCTGCAGTGGAAGTGACAGTCCAAGGGAAACTTTGCCCTATTGTTACCCAGAGGCCCTTCCACACTCTGACCTCTAGGACTGGGCTCCTCCCCGTTTTCCCCAGCCCCTCCCCCTTCTTCCTTATCATTTTGGGTAATGATTTAATTCCTGGGGTTTATGTGCCTGCTAGTCTGTGTGTGCTTTGGGAGAAAGGAGGCTGGCTTCTATCCAATGGAAAAGAAAGAGTAATAAACCACAAACCAACACACACACACAGAGACAGCTTGGGAAGCAACATTTATTCTGGTTTTGTTTTTGCTTTAAAAGGTAATTTGTGTCGTGTTCTAGCTAACACATTTAGAAAAAACAAAATGAA
>NW_007074925.1:0-861 GCF_000164805.1 Carlito syrichta
TGGGAATATACCCGGAGGAACTCAAATCATTCTATAAAAAAGATACCTGCACACGTATGTTTGTTGCAGCTCTATTCACATAGCAAAAACATGGAACCAACCATGTTGTCCATCGAAGCTGGACTGAATAAAAAAAATGTGGTACATATACATAATGGAATATTATGCAGCTATAAAGAAGTACAAACGTATGGACTTCACAGCAACTTGGATGGATTTAGAGTCGATCGTACTCAGTGACCTATCACAGAAACAAAGAACAGAGTACCACATGTTCTCACTCATAAGCAGACTTCGAACAATTATAATACTATAAGAAAGGGATTGGCAGTAGTGGGAAACTGCTAGGGGAGGGAGGATGGGATTGACAGTTGAGGGAAACTGCTAGCGGAGGGAGGGGTCTACCTCATCAACAATGGTACCTGCATAATCAACGTTTGTATACCTAACCCTGAATTGTATCCCATATCTTTATACTTAAAAAAAAGAAAAAAAATTAAATTTCTTAAATAATGAAAACACAAAGTAACATGGCTTGGAAAAATTATGTTGTTAAAATAACCATACTATCCAAAGTGTAATTCCTACCAAAATAGCAATGGCATTCTTCACAGAATTTTTTTGGAGTCTCACTCTGTCACCGAGGCTGGAGTGCCACGGCACACTCATGGTCATCCCAGCGTCGACCTGCTGGCCTCCAGTGATCCTTCTGCCTTAGCCTCCCAAGTAGCTGAAACTATAGGCGAGTGCTACCACACCCAGCTACTTTTTGATTTATTGTAGAGACGAGGTCTCGCCAAGTTGCCTGGGCTGGTCTCAAACCCACAGGCTCAGGCAATCCACTCACCTTGGCCTCCCAAA
>NW_007074926.1:0-826 GCF_000164805.1 Carlito syrichta
GCACTCCAGTCTGGGCGACAGAGTGAGACTCCAACTCAAAAAAAAAAAAAGAAAGAAAATATTAATGTTTGTTGAAGCTGGATGACTGGGACATGGATGATCCTTGTACTATCCGCTCTATTTTGTGTTTGAAAATTATCATTAAAGCAAAAAGCTTCACATATTGGAGCCATTAAATACAGGTTGAACATCCCTAATCCAAAATTCAAAATGCTCCAGTGAGCATTTCCTTTGAATGTCATGTAGACAGTCAAAAAGTTTTGGATTTTGGAGCATTTCAAATTTGGGATTTTTGGATTAGGGCTGCTCAACTGCTAAGTGTATAATGAAAATATTCTAGAATCTCAGCTCTAAAACACTTCTGGTTCCAAGCATTTTGAATAAGGGGTACTCAGCTCATAGTACTTCCTGGATGAACATGCACCCAACAAATAGCAGTGATTACTTCTGGAGAGGAGCAGAAGGGACCAAGATTGGGAGTGGGGTCAGACTTTAATGTTTTCTGTAATTTTTTTTTTTTTGAGTCGGAGTCTCACTCTGTCACCCAGACTGGAGTGCAGTGGCACGCTCCCGGCTACCGCAGCCTCAACCTGCTGGGTTCTGGCGATCCTTCCGCCTCAGTCTTCCAAGTAGCTGGAACTACAGGTGTGTGCTACCACACCCAACTAATTTTTTTTTTTTTTTATTGTAGAGATGCGGTCTCACCAAGTTGCCCAGGTGGGTGTCGAACCCACAGGCTCAGGCAATCCACTTACCTCAGCCTCCCAAAGCACTGGGATTACAGGCTGAGCCACTGAGCCTGGCAATTTTTTTTTTTTTTTTTTTT
>NW_007074927.1:0-887 GCF_000164805.1 Carlito syrichta
GCTCCTCCCCTGGCGTCGGGAAGGCTGCGCCCGCCGAGAGACAAAAACTCGAGTCCTCGTTTCCCTTACTAACCAGGCGCAGGGATGTGGGACGACTGTCGGCGAAGTGTTGGTGTTTCCAGTGCCCCCTGGAGCCTGAGATCCGTGCCCTGATGGCGAGCTGCCTCTTGGCTCCCCACGGGGCTCCGAGGGGCGGCAGTGGACACGTCGGAGGAGCAGGTGGCCCGCAGAGCCCGGGCCACAGGGTGGGGCTGCAGCCAGAAGGGCGCCGAGCTCTCGCCCGGGGCCTCGGGCGTCCTGCCACCCGTGAGCGGGCCTGGCGGCTCGGGAAGCCAGTGCCTATGCCCCTGGCTGGCCCGGGCCCCCCGGACAGAGCCCCCTCGCCCGTGTGTGGGGCTGAGCTGGGAAGGGCCCACAGGAGAGGCTTCCCTGATGCCCCGGGGGGCACCGTCGCCCCTCACCCGTGGCGCTGCCCGCTCTTGTGCCCTGCCTCCTGTCCTCCCAAGCGTGGTCTGGCAGCGTGCCAGGGCCCATGTGTGTGTGCGCTGAGTCTGCGTGGTGGGCACGTGTCGGCCTGGGGGCGGACTGTCCTGGTGAGAGCCCCGCTTCAGCACCTACCCAAGTGCAGCTGGATGCCATTGCCGGGCCTCGCTGTGTGCCTCGGTTTCCCCATCTGGTCGAGCATGGTCCTCCCTCCCTGGGGACATCCCCATGCCCTGCACAGCCTCCGCTCCACGGCCGCTCCCTCTTGCGGCTCCTGGTCCTCTCCCGAGCTGCCCCAGCCGGACATCCGCCCTCCACGCCCCCAAAGCCGTGCCGTGGTGGTTGGCGGCGACCGCCGTGCTGCCCCCCAGGGGTCCCTTCTCAGCCAGTGCGTGTCGCCCACG
>NW_007074927.1:1258-3642 GCF_000164805.1 Carlito syrichta
CTTGTCTGCCTGCGCCGTCTCGCTTGACGGCCTCCCCCCGGCCTGGGACGGGGCGGTGGCCCTGGGCGCCTGCCTCTAGCCAGCCCTCACCTCTGAGAGCAGGGGCGGCTACCGTAGCCTGGGGGGGTGGCGGCCCCGTGCCTGGCCCCTGTGCCCCGCAGGGCTGCCCTGCCCACGGGGTCCTTCCACAGGCTCGGCCCCACGCCGGTCTCCGCACCCTCATGCACGCGGCCACCTGCTCTGCCTGCCAGGCGTCTCCAGTCTCTGACTTTTCTCATCCCCAACCCCGCACGGCTGGCCGGGTCTGGGCCCCTGTCATCACCCTCCCGGTTTGGGGCAACATCCTCCAGCTTTCCAGCTCCACGCCGACACACACGCACACACACAGACACACATGGTCTGCTCTAAACTCAGAGTGACCGTGCCACCCTGCGTGTCAGACCTCACCGCCCGCTCTCAAGACCCTGCCCGCCACGTCCTCAGCCCTGTGCGATCCGTCTCCCCTCGCCCCTTGCTGCCGGCCACACCGGCCGCCTCTGGCCCCCAGCCCTGCCAGGCCTGTGCTTGCCTCGCCCGGCGCTGGGCCCTTGCTGTCCCCTCCCCGGTGCTGCCTGACGGGCTCCTGCCGAATTCCAGCCTGTGCTCAGGGGGCTGGCCTGACCCTCCGCCATCACCCGGAGACCCCCCGGCCCCAGCACCTTGGCCCCGGAAGCCGCGCTGCTGGGGAGGAGAGCTTGGCCGGTCCAGGCGGGGCCTGCTTCTCCCTCTGCATCTCCCTGAGGGCCAAGGAGGCCAGAGCCCCCCTCCCCGCAGACTCCGCTCCTGTCGTTGGCCAGAACCAGGCAGGCCCAGAGGACCGGAAAGACCCACCTAGGGGGGCCCCGATCCCCAAGCCCCGGCCCTAAGCGGGGCTTGGCTAGAGAAGCGGGTGGCGGCCAAGGGCTGTCTGCGGCTGGCTCTCTGGGTGACACGGTGACTGCTTGCCTGGCCCCCAGAGGAGGAGGCTCTGTTGTCTTCTTCCAGCTTACCGTGAGCGAGATGGGGGCTCCGTCTGGCGGGCCGAATGACTCGCCCAAAGCCAGAACCTGGCCGGCCACTCCAGGCCCTTCGGGATTCTAAGCCAGAGTGGACAATTGCTGTGCTGACCTGGGCAACGGACGCTCCGGAATGGGGGGGCGGCTGGGCCAGGGCAACCCTGACACCCCAGCAAACACCAGCACAGGCCTGGAGGCGGGGGGGTGGTGGTGGAGGGAACAGCGCCGGATCTGGCCATGAGGGAGCAGGGAGAATGCCCAGGCTGTGGCCTGAGTCCGGGCGGCCGTGTCGAAGCGGGCCGGGCAGGGGTCCCAGCTCACTGGGGAAAGCTTCCAGGCCAGGGGCCGACCAGGCCGGGCGTGGAGGCCTGAGAGACACCATACACACAGCGTGGCTGCTGAGGAGCGGCTGGGAGCAGGAGGGATGTTTTCGGGCTCACCCGTGCAGCAGGGAGGGTAGAACTGGGGCCCTGGCAGCTCCTTCCGGGGAGCCCAGTCAGGGTCTGGCCTGGCCGGTGGCCCTGCCTACCCTCTGTAGAGCCGAGAGAGCCGTGGGGGCACACCTGAGTCTGAGTCCTGGCAGAAACCCCCACCGGTGGCTGATCAGGGCTTCATGTGCGTCCACAGACAGTGCTCCTCTCTGTGGTGGGGAGACGGGGACACACTGGGGCAGCTGCCCACCACGGCCCAGCTTCCTGGAGGCCCTGGCAGGTAGAGGGGCGGCATGAGGCTCCCAGCAGGACTGCAGAAGGGGTGGCGAGCGAGAGACAGAGAGGCCAAGCAGGCCGAGCACTGCCTCCCTTCGCCAGGATGCTTCCCTGCACATGGGGCAGGAGGCCAGGGGTCCCCGTTCAGGCTTTGAGTGACCCCAAACTGCTTCCCTCCTGCACGGCAGAGAAGGGTGTGCCCCTTCTTTCTGGAAAGGGCAGGCCACCGAGCGCCCCCCCCGGGATTACTGTGCTCCTGGGAGGCTCAATTTGCCTCTCTGTCTTTCTGTTGCCTGTGGGTGGGGCACGGGCGCCTTCGCCTGTGGCGGGTGGGTGGCCGGGGACCTCCTCCCGTGGAGACTCTTGGTCTGAGGGGAGAATCAGGGAGATTTATAGGCGAGGGGGTTTCTGTGCTGGAGACCCAGTCCGGAGCCAGCTGAGAAGGGGCGCTGGCTGAGATGAGGCGGCAGTGTGGGGGGTGCTTGTTCACCCTGGCTCGCCCCAGAGGGGACTTCTCTCTGAAGACGGGGGTGTATCTCAGGGGTTGGCACAGAGCGCCCAGACCTGGTCTTGCATCTGGGCTTCCGAGTCCGGCCCGCGCGCTCCGGTCCCTGGGGGGCGGGCAGCGAGTGAGCGGCTCCCT
>NW_007074927.1:3905-12344 GCF_000164805.1 Carlito syrichta
ATTCGGGCAGGCTCCGGGCCGCATCTCCACCTCTGTCAGAGGGGCCCTTGGAAAAGGCTCCGCCACCGTCACGCACACCTTCGGCGGAGCTCCAGTCTCCTTGCTGCCCTTGTGAGCTGCACACCGCCAGCCTGGCCGAGGCGGGATGGAGAGGGACGCTTCACCATCTCTCAGGGAACACGCGGAGTCCCGTGGGGCTGCCTTTCCCCCATTTCCTCAAGTCCCTTCAGGCGGGCGGGGGGGGCGAGAGGGAGTTGTGTATCCTCAGGACCTTCAGCGCCACGAGACTGCCCTCGTGATGCCAGGTGAACGCGGTGTGTGCTGCTCCGTGGGTTCTTTTGACTCGGTCACAGAAAAGAATTTCAGAGCGAGTCTCAAGTATAGCTTAAGGCAGAACGTATTAGAAGGAAAGAGACACGCCCAAAGGGACGTTGAGAGGAAGGACACGTGCTTGCCTGGACAAGAAGCTTTATACACTCTTTTTTTTTTGAGTTGGAGTCTCACTCTGTCGCCCAGACTGGGGTGCAGTGGCTGCTCCCGGCCATCGCAGCCTCAACCTGCTGAGCTCCGGCAATCCTCCCGCCTTAGCCTTCCAAGTAGCTGGAACTACAGGCGTGCGCTACCACACCTGGCTAGTTTTTTGGTTTATTGTAGAGATGAGGTCTCACCAGGTTGCCCAGGCAGGTCTCAAACCCGTGGGCTCAGGCAATCCACTCACTTCCGCCTCCCAAAGTGCAGGATTACAGGCTGAGCCACCGAGCCCAGCTTGCTTGCAACGATGATCAGGCAAGCCATGAGCTAGGAGGATGGGCTGCAGGTGTCTGGTCACGAGTTTTGATGACCATCTCTCTACCTTCTGGGGTCACAAGGACCTTCTAATTAATCAAAGTTTCTGCCTAGCTAGATGTGGGCTTTAAAAAAAAAATCACATCCATGTTTTGGGTGATTCCTTGTCGTCTCTGAGACTTACTGCACTGGTGGTTCCACATTCCAGCCCGCAGGGTGGTCAGGTCTGGAGTGCCTGCCAGTCAGGTGAAGGTCACGTACCAATAGGGAACACGTCTGAAAGCTTGCCCTGTTATCATTTAAACCTGGCTGCGAGAAGCTCCTCTATCTCTGTCTGGCCTGCGCTGCGTTACCCGCCTCACTTGGAGCAGGGCTGTGGCTCCTCTCGCCCTGTTCCCAATGCCCACTGCCCAGTGGTGTCCCCGAACCCCCGCTGACCCCAAGGCACAGAAATGACTCCGGGCCGGGAACAGCCTCCACCTGCAGTTTTCCACAGGAGAGGCTGAATTTGTCCTCTGTGGCTTGGGAAGCACATGTGGGGACCTTAGCCCCTGGAAGGAGGCCAAGACTGAGTTCCACAGCTCCGGGGACCCTAGGCAAGCCGGCACCAGGCTGAACGGTCAGTGGAGGTGACCCACCTGGTGGCCAGGAGCTGGGCTGCTGCAGGAGCCAGAAGCAGAGCAAGCAACCGAGGCGGTGCCTCCTCGCCTGGCGTGATTGGGGCCAGTTAAGCTCACAGCCCTTCTGCTCTCGGGACTACTCAGGAGACCCTCCAGGCACCAAAGACTTGGAAAATTAGGAGCGACCTCTAAGGATGTCCTAGGCCCAGAGGCCCGTGGCACATCCATGATGCCACCAGCAGTGCCTGGCGCTCAGGCTGTGCTCCAGCGACGGGGATGACGTGAGTGAATGGCTGGCCCCTCTGAGGTACGCAGGAACAAGAGGCCGAGCCATGGGTAAAGCCTCTGTCTCACACAGAAAGGTGCTTTTAAAACAAAGCACGTGGCTGTCACTCCCCTCCTCTAGAGCCAGCCCACAGAGCCATTTGAAAATTCCTGCAAAACGGAGACGGTTTCCAGACTACCTGCCATCCTTGGCTCATTCTTCCCTAACTCAGCTGTGCCCCTGGTCATATACGAATGTATGCTGAGTCGGCCACGAGTCCCGTTGCAAGGCCTCTGGCTGAGTGGCCTCAGTGTCCCCACTTCCAGAAGGGTGATACGACTGGCTTCACACCGTCATGCCTAGACGTGTCTCGAGGTTGTCGCCGCTCCCGGTGTCTATGGGAAGGCTGCCTCCGATTGCCACAAACACCCTGGGAGGAACGCAGGGGAGGCATTTGTCCCCGAGAGCGCCTGGAGGGCTTGTCTGCTTGACCTCCCTCAGTTTTTTCCTGATGTTGGACTTCGGGGGTCCACAGCCCCCCACAGGATCCTCCTGGGCTCCTGGGTCTTCTCAACCTCCTCGAATGCCATCAGGTGGGCACGACCCAAGCTCCCCCCGCCGCCGGCCTCTGTTGCAGGCACTGGGGGTGTTTCGCTCTCCTCCCTTTGCAGCACTTGCTGCGACGTGGGCGATACGTTCCTTGGTGTGTCTGCTCAGTGCTGGCTTTTCTGCTCTTCTCGAAGCTCCCAGGGATTTGCTGTTCACTCCTGACTCAGCTCAGCCCCCTGTGGAGCTGCTGGCCCGCCTGACTCTTCCCTGTTCCCCGGGCCGTGAGTGGGGCCAGGGCAGGACTCAGTTGGTTCTTGTCTCTCTGAATCAGTGTCTTTGTTGCCTGAAATACACTATTTTGAAAACGATCGTTCAGGTGTTCAGGCAGGAGGGCAAACCTGGTCCCTGCTACTCCATCGTGACTGGAAGCAGAGGTCCCGACGCTTTGCATGAGATGTTTTGTAACTGGAGAGAAAGCTATAGGCCACTGCACTCCATCCTGGGCGACACAGTAAGACCCCAACGCCAAAAAAAGAAAAGAAAAGAAGGCTGCATCCCTGAGAAGACCCAGTGAGCCTGGGCAGCTGCAAACTGCCCTCCCTGGTGGCCAGTCCCATCCCCACAGGCATCAGGCGTGCTTAATGAATACAGCAGAGTCTCAGGGCAAGGGGGTCACAACCCCGGAGCTGCCAAGATGGCGCCTGCCTTTCTGTGTGTTTCGAGTCTTGGCTGGGAGCAGGAGGGAGGTGCGAGGCTTGGCAGACTCACTCCTGGGACGTGGCCGTCTGGTCACCTCAGCCTTCCCGCCTGACCACCTGTCTCACAAGGCATCACCCAGCGCCCTGCAGCAAGCTTCGCCTGGCTTGTCAGCAATCCGAGCATGCCTCTTCTCCTGGAGCCGGCCGACTCCTCGAGCAAGATGACCAGTCCTGGCTTTGTGATGGTCCCCAGGGTGGCGGGCTCCATGCCTGCCGAGGGCACGGCTTCTGCCAGGTTCATCTCTGTACTCCAGCTCTTAGGGCAGTGCCCGGCACCACAGTGCGCAGTGTCCGTTTGGTGGATGGGTGGATGGATGAATGAGCACCTTCAGGGTGGTATCTCTCAAACACGAACCACTGGCCTGCCCACACGAAAAGCTGTCTTGTCACCCCTGGAAAACAGTCCTGGCCACACCCAACAGCAGGGAGATTCGGGCAAAGGCAGACCTGGCCTGCGGCCCAAAGGCTGGGATCCCAGCTGGGGCCCCCAGGAAAGTCGCCTCCGTTCCTGCCTCTCTTTTCCGAAATGACACATCCTCCGGCTCCTGCACCCTCCAACTGACTCACTCAGGATACATCAGGATGCGTCTTTTGAACACAGCAGCTGGTTTTCCAAGCAAGACCCAAGATGCATGCCTCTGCGGGGCTTTACAAAATGCCTCCCTCTTTTCCCCTCGGTTAGCGTTTTTGTCCTGGTTGTTTCTTCACACGTGTGCGGCCACCAGCACACGGCTGGACGCTGGAGGGGAGTCCTGTGCAGGGCAGCCACCGGCTCCTGCTTTCAGGATCAATGATGTCTTGAAAAGTCATCCCAAAAGGGAAACTCCCACCTCACTGACAGGACGTCAACAGGCAGGCCCTGTGAAACGCAGTGCCAGCTTCCGAGGGAGGTTTGCCATCCATCAAGTTGATGGGATCTCTCAGTGGGGCCCTGCTGGAGTCTTTCGAGGGACTTGGAATATCCAGCCATGGTCATTAACATCCAGGGCTGCCGGGGTCACTCGCAGTGGCAGCCAAAGACGGGCCCCTCCCACCTCTCCGAGCGCTTCCCTGAGGGGGCTATAGCCCCCGGCGGAGGCCACACACGCACAGACTTGTTCCCCGCCACAGGGGTGCTGGGTGACCTTCTGTGGGCCTTGCTGGGCAGGCATGGCCCTGGGGACTTGGCTAGATGCGTGTGCGCCTGCGCCGGAGCCATGGGAACCAACACCGCTTCCCTTGGCGGCAGGGAAGGAGGCGGCCCTTCGAGGTGGGGGGAGCCAGTGTCGGCAGCACAGTCTTTGATGATCTGGTTGCGCGTCTGGCTCCCCAGCAGTGACTTCTGATCTCCCAGAGGGTCGGGAAGGTGGAGTGCCGCCCCAGGAAGACGCGGCCAAGTCAGGGACACACAGGAGAAGGAACTGCAGGAAAGGACTTTGTGTCTGACATTTCACCCAGAAAGCATCGGACAAGTGCATCCTGGGGACAGCAGCAGTCCCGACGCTTTGCATGAGATGTTTTGTAACTAAAAAGGCTGTAGGCCACTGCACTCCATCCTGGACGTGAGACCCCAACTCAAAAAAAAAGAAAAGAAAGCTGCATCCCTGAGAAGACCCAGTGAGCCTGGGCAGCTGCAAACTGCCCTCCCTGGTCGCCGGTCACATCGGTCCTCCTTGCCCTTGGTTCAGAGTTTACCTCCAGTGAATTCTATATTCCCTGCCTTTTCCATGCTGAGGTTCCCAGAGACCTGACTCTGCCTGGCTGTGTGTGTCAGGAAGCATTTCCCATTCCACTTGGTCTAGTGACCCTCTGGGTGAGGCTCACCCAGGGGACCTCGCATTTGTTGACGGGGTTTTGGCCCCGGCGCCCTGGGCAGCCTGCTGTGGCTTCCTGGATCTCCTGGTCCACATGCAAGAGTCCTGTCCACCCTCTGTCCTCCTTCCGTCTTTCATGGTTCTGCACAGGCCTCCGTAAAAGCACAAGCCCTTGGGAAACGCATCTCGGCGGGGCCTCCTACAGCTGATCATCCACGCGCCACAGGGCCCAGCAGACGCACTTCTAAACGCTTGTCGGAGAGAAGCAGGAAGGCGTGTCGGCAGAAAGACCGGCAGCCACGTACGGGAGCAACTGCATTCCTGGTGGGTGAAAACCTGGATGCAGCGTAGGTGTGCGTTATCCGACTCGTGGATAAAGCGGCGAGGGCGTTGCTCCTAGGCGGAATGCTACCCAGCGGCGAAAAGGAAAGAACTGAATTGCAGCAACAAGGGTGGACCTCAGAAGCACCACGCTAGATACAGGAAGAACAGTGCTGGCTGCGTGATCCCATTCATGTGAATGACAGTGACAAGCACATCTAATTTGTGACACTCTAGAGATCAGAAGAGTGGCTGCCCCCGGGGTGGGACTGACTGGAGAGAGACGCAGGGAAACGTCCGGGCGGCTGGAAGCATTCGGTCGTGTAGGGGTGTGGCTGCTGCCGGGGCACGCCTTTTTCAAAGCCCAGCGGACAGTGCGTTTCAGACGGAGGCGTTCCCCCGGATGTGCGCCGCGCCTGCTAAGAGCCGCCATGGCGAAGCCCTCCGCGGCCCCTGCCCACTCCCTGGCCCCCACTGCTGTCCCCTCAAGGTGCCTGCTGCAGAGGGGACGCAGAGGCCGGGCGTGGTTCTGACCCCTTTGCATGTGTTCACGTGTCACGAGGCCTGCTCACAGCTGACACTGCCTGTCCACCTGGCTGTCCCTCCCTCCCCACACCCGTCTTCACGTCCCCCTTCCCTCTCCCCCCTCTTTGATTTCAACGCCGGGCGCTTCTCTCCGGTGGTGTCTGTGTCCTTCCAGGGCTCCTGGGGCGAGGCTGTGCGAGGCCTCTGTTTTCCGTGGAGAAAAGCAACCAGCCCACAAGCCCTGCTCACGTTCGCCCGGCCCAGGCCGTGCCAGGCAGGATACGGGCTCCCGGGGACTCTGGACTGAGTGAGACGGGAGGCCCGCAGCCCCCAGTGTCACTGGCGACCTTTCACTGTGGCCAGCCCCTGCCACCCGAGACGGGTGCAGGTCCCCGGCCCCGGGCGCATCCGAGAAGGGCGAGATGCCGGCTCCGGAAACCGGCTTCAGAAACAGACGCCCGTGGGCTTCTCTGTCTCCTTCCCCAGCGTCCGCGTCCCGCACCCCACCCCCCACCCCTGCAGAGGAGCCAGATGTAATGCTTCAGCCGAGAGGATGAGCTGCTCTGTTATTTTTCATGGGAAATTAGCCCTGACCCGGCTGTCAGTTGCCTCGAGCCGAGGGATGATGGATGGCCCCACGGGCTCAGGCCCTGCTCTGGCGCTCGGGGCCAGCCTGGCCGGGGGCCAGCCGTGACGTCACTGCCGCAGGGCCGGGGCGGGGAAGGCAGGACGGGCCAGGGAGCCGCCGTCCAGGTGACCCCCTCCCCCGGGGTCGGCAGGACGGCCCGCCCCTGACCCTGGCTGGGACCGGCTCGTCCAGGGGAC
Organism: Carlito syrichta; assembly: GCF_000164805.1. Lineage (NCBI taxonomy): Eukaryota > Metazoa > Chordata > Mammalia > Primates > Tarsiidae > Carlito > Carlito syrichta. The sequence goes on from NW_007074927.1 coordinate 10,348, forward strand.
GCTCAGGCTACTCCTGTCTCTTTCAGCTCCCAACTCCACCTCGTGCCCCGCCGAGGAAAGCTGGTGGTCGGGGCTGGTGATCGTGGTGGCCGTGTGCTGCGCCTCCCTGGTGTTTCTGACCGTGCTCGTCATCATTTGCTACAAGGCCATAAAGAGGTGAGTGCTTGCCTGCCAGCCACAGCCCCGCACCCAGGGAGCCCAGCCGGGCTCTGCTCCCCGCCTGCCCGCCAGTCAGAGATGCAAGCCGTTAAGCGGGTGAGAAGCAGGAGGAGGGACGGTGAAAGCCCATCTGGCCTCGCCCGAGTCAGCCGTCACCAAGATCTTCTGCTGTATTTGCTTCCTTTTTCCTTTGGCCTTTTCCGTTCCTGAAAGACTTCAGAGCTGGCCTCAGGCATAACGTCCTCGTCATGTGTAGGGAGTTTGTTTCCACAAGCAATGATTGGCACCAGTGAAATGGCAGGTTTAGTGCAACGCAAAAAATATTAAAAATGTTGCAGGACACCAAGGGGCAATAGGAGTTGTTAGTAGTAATATCATACATATATTTTTTGAGTTGGAGTGTCACTCTGTCGCCCAGGCTGGAGTGCAGTGGCATGCTCATGGCCACCACAGCCTTGACCTGCTGGGCTCTGGCGATCCTTCCGCCTCAGCCTTCCAAGTAGCTGGAACTATAGGCACGTGCGCCCATGACCCGCTAATTTTTTTTATTTATTGTAGAGATGAGGTCTCGCCAAGTTGCCCAGGCGGGTCTCGAACCTGTGAGCTCAGGCAGTCCTCTCACCTCGGCCTCCCAAGTGCTGGGATGATAGGTGTGAGCCACCGCACCTGGCTGCATTGTAATATTTCTTAGAAAGTTGTCTTTGAATTTCTTGCGCCCAAAGTTAGAGGGTGCACATTAAGAACAATCACAACACCTCACTCTTTCATCGTACTCTTTGAACCGGTTATTGTGATTTTGCTTTAATAATTCAGAAGCAGCCGGGCTCAGTGGCTCAGCCTGTAATCCCAGCACTTTGGGAGGCCAAGGTGAGTGGATTGCCCGAGGCTGCGGGTTTGAGATCCTCCTGGGCAACTTGGTGAGACCTCATCTCTACAACAAAAATCAAAAACCAGCCGGGCATGGCAGCACGCACCTGTAGTTCCAGCTACTCGGAAGGCTGAGGCGGAGGGATCGCCGGCGCCCAGCGGGTCGAGGCTGCGGTGGCCATGAGCAGGCCACTGCCTTCCAGTCTGGGCGACAGAGTGAGCCTCCAACTCAAAAATAATAATAATAATAATAATGATAATTCAGAAGCATAAAGAGTCAACATCGAGTTAAACGTCTTAAAATGAGTGCCTGGGCGGGCGCACAGGAGATGGGGCCTCCTGGGAGCCGGATGTAAGAGGCAGGACGCCGTGCGGGGTCCCAGGGGGCCGCTCCACTCGGGACAAGCCAGGCCCTGGGCATCTGCCTCCCTGCAGAGAGCCGAAGCCACCTCCCCGCCTGCCTCCACGGCTCATGCTGCAGGGTGGTCTCCAAAAACAAGGTTGCACCCCACGGAAGAACTGGAGTCCAGCGGTCGGGCACCGTGCTCACCGCCTCACCTCCTTTCTCACCGTTCAGCTTCCCTGGTCTTTTCGCTTCGCAGAGGGGAAGGCGAGCGCTAGGGTCGGGGGCTGCCCCGGGTGCACAGCCTGGGGGCAGTGGAGTCAGAATCCGAGCCCAGCACCGTGAGACCCCGAAGCCCAGGCCTGATGGCGGCGGGGCGCTTGGTGTCATCGAGGAGCTCAGCTCCAGGGCTTGGTGTCATCGAGGAGCTCAGCTCCAGGGCTGGGCTAAGAACAGCCCTTGATGTTCCTGTCTGCCCTTTTGGGGGCTGTGGGAGAGGAGGCCCAGGGGGTGTCGTGAGGCCAGAGAGGCCCGAGGCTCTGAGGCCCTAGAACTGGGCAGGGGCCTGGCCTCGAAAGCCCAGCTAGAAGCCCAGACGTCTCCAGGGCGCCCGGCTGGGCCCGGCCCC
>NW_007074928.1:0-722 GCF_000164805.1 Carlito syrichta
GCCGGGAGCGGCCCCTGCACTCCAGTCTGGGGGACAGAGTGAGACTCCAACTCAAAAAAAGTTTTTTTTAATTACTAAAAAAAACAAAAGATGACTAATTAATATGCATAATGTTGTTCCATTTTGGCTTTAAAATATTGTCAGCATAGGCAAAACAAATTCTAAAAGGCTTTTTACTAACTGCTCATTTCTGGAGAAAGGCATTTACTTTCCATATGCGTGTTTTGTGGTTTTATAGTGGGAATATATGACTTTGGGTCATCTCAAAGAAAGCATACAGCATAGAGGTCAACTGAAATGAACATGGCTGTCATCGTGCATCGGGGAGGGGGTTCGGGCCGTGAAACTCTGTGGCTCTGTGCCGGTGACGAGCCCAACCCAGAGATCACCTTCTACTGCAGTGAACTGGAAAGGGTTGTTACAGACTTTGCAGAAGGAATTTCAGGACGTGGAGGGAGACTTTCCATGGGCTCGGTGGCTCAGCCTGTAATCTCGTGCTTTGGGAGGCTGAGGTGAGTGAATTGCCTGAGCCCGCAGGTTCAAGACCCGCATGGGCAACTTGGTGAGACCTCATCTTTACAATAAATCAAAAATCAGCTGGGCGTGGTAGCACGCGCCTGTAGTTTCAGCTACTCGGAAGGCTGAGGCGGAAGGATCGCCAGAGCCCAGCAGGTCGAGGCTGCGGTGGCCGGGAGCGGCCCCTGCACTCCAGTCTGGGGGAG
>NW_007074929.1:0-775 GCF_000164805.1 Carlito syrichta
CTGCACTCCAGTCTGGGCGACAGAGTGAGACTCCAACTCAAAAAAAAACACAAAAAACACAAGAATAGGACACGAAGGAAAAGAACAATAATCGACCAATAATCTAGCGTGGTTTACACCTCTGACTGAGAACGCCAGGCGACCGTGCTAACAGTCCCGTGCTAGGACCTGCAACCTGATAGGCTCAGCATATCAGAGGTGGGCGGGGCCTACCAGACAGTCTGGACCAATTTCCAGGCTCCACAATCTGCTCCTTGATACCAGGTGCTGCGGGAGGCAGAGGCGACTTGGGTCTGAAACAGACTTTGGGGTAACTGGGAGTCTGTAACCTCTCTCCCTCCCCCACCCAGAGGCAATGCAGGGAAAGGGATTTAGGAGCCTTTCAGTCTCTGGCTTTGCCCTTTGCTAGCGCTGAGTCTCAGGTTCCTTCATCCACAAAATGTGATACTAGTTCCTTTTCCATAAGGTTGAAGCAATTAAATAAAATATAACATGGAACCAGGCGCAGTGGCTCAAGTCTGTAATCCCAGCAATTTGGGATGCCGAGACGAGAGGATTGCCTGAACTAGGGGTTTCGAGACCAGCCTGGGCAACTTAGTGAGACCTCGTCTCTACAATAGAAAGTAGTAATAATAAGCCTGAGCGTAGTGGAGCGTGCCTGTAGTTCCAGTTACTTGGAAGGCTGAGGTGGAAAGATCACCAGAGCCCAGCAGGTCAAGACTGCAGTGGCTGTGAGCATGCCACTGCACTCCAGCCTGGGCAACAGAGTGAGACT
>NW_007074930.1:0-841 GCF_000164805.1 Carlito syrichta
TTAAGTCAGCTAGCCAGGTAAAAAGCCAGCCATCTACCTAGTTAAGTAACCAAATTAAGTCAGCTGGCTAGACCACTGGCTAACTAGGTAGCTAGCTAGTTATGTCAGCTGTCCAGCCAGCTTGCTAGCTATTTAAGTAATCTGGTTAAGTCAGCTGACTTGCCAGCTGGCTAGCTACATAGCAAACTAGTTAAGTCAGTTGGCTAGCCAGCTGGCTAGCTATTTAAGTCAGTTAGTTAATTCAGCTGGCTTCGTAAGTCAGCTGACTAGCCACCAGGCTGCTAGTGTTGTCAGCTAATTTTGTAAGTTGGCTAAACAGCTGGCTAACTAGTTAAGTTAATTAGTTGAGTGTGCTGGTAAACCAGCTGGATAGCTAGTTAAGTCAGCTAATTAATTCAAGTTGCTAGGCAACTCTCTAGCTAGGTCACTCGCTCATTTAGTTAGCTGACTTGCCAGCTGGCTACCTGTTTAAGTCAGCTGGTTAAGTCAGCTTGTTAGCCACATGGTAGGGTAGGTAGCTAGCTAATTAAGTCAGTTGGCTAGCCCGATGGCCACCTTCTTACATCAGCGAGTTAAATGAGCTGGCTAGATGGATGGCTAACTATGTGGCTAGTAAAACTGGCTGGCTATCCAACTGTCCAGCCAGGAAGCTAACTAATAAGCCGACTGGCTGGTCAGCTGGGCAGCCTGCTAGCTGGCTAGCTTGCTCCCTAGCCAGCTAGCCAGCCAGGTAGCTAGTTAGTTAAGCCAGATGGTTAGCAGTCTAGCCAAACATGCAGCAAGCTACTTAAGTCATTTGGCTAGCCAGCTATCCAGCCATCTTGCTAGTCTGCTAGTAAAG
>NW_007074931.1:0-610 GCF_000164805.1 Carlito syrichta
ATATTATATTTATTTGTTGATTATTTATATTTATATTATAATTATTTATAATTATTAATTAATATTAATATTATTAATAAAATAATAATAATGACAATAATAATAATAATAAACGCCAGGAGTTCGAGACCCGCCTGGGCCCCCTAGCCAGACCCCATGTTAACTTTAAAAGATTAAATTAAATTAAATTAAATTAAAATTAAAGCGAAATAAATAAAATAATAAAATAAAGAATAAAATAATAAAATAAATGACGTTAAAAGAAAATGACTAAACTACACAATAAAATAAAATAAAATAAAAAATTAAATTAAATGACATTAAAATTAAATTAAATGAAATTAAAATGAAATTAATAAAATAACAATAAAATAAAATAAAATGCGTAAACTAAACAATAAGATTAAAAAAATAAAATAATAAATTAAAATATAAAATAAATTAAAATAAAATATAACACGACATCATATAAAATAAAAAATCCAATGACATTACCTTAAAATTCAATGAAATCAATAAAATAGAAATAAAATAATAAAATACATTAAGTTAAAATAAGTAAACTAAACAATAAAATGAGAAATTAAAATAAAATAAGAATAAATTAAAG
>NW_007074932.1:0-523 GCF_000164805.1 Carlito syrichta
AAAAAAAAAAAAAAAAAAAAAAAAAAAAAAAAAAAGAGTATATGTGCTCTTCTACACAATTATTTGTGTGAATACACAAATATATTTGTTTTATGCTATTACTCAATCCTCAACAGCGTATATCACTTATTATGTATCTTTTAGGCTAGTAAATATAAAACCATTTATATTCTTAATTCTTGTGTAATGTTCCATAATATGCATATTATGTAATTTATCCCACCATTTCTCTATTGATTGGATTTTAGATTAATTTTAGACTTTTATCCATTTCACAGCAAGCAATACTGTATTTTTGTGACTTGTTAGACCTTTTTTCAGTCCCAAAAAGACATTCAAATTGGAGATCTTGGATTAAATAATATGTTAAATTATAAAATTTTTATTAAAATGCATTTACAACTTAATTTTAAAAAATTATTTTGCACTTCTACAATTAAAATAGAGCTGTGTAATTCCTAACAATATTTTAAACTTTGAATTTAGTTATTTTTTATTTTGGCTATCTTATCAGTGAAAAAAT
>NW_007074933.1:0-1281 GCF_000164805.1 Carlito syrichta
GGCCAGGAGCAGCCACTGCACTCCAGTCTGGGCGACAGAGTGAGACTCCAACTCAAAAAAAAAAAAAAAGAATATGATGACCCCACACTCACTGCAGGTGGCTATTTTTTTTTAACAGTCCTGCAAGCTCAGAACACATTTGCTGTATATTTTAAAAGGCTACTTCACACGGCATCTCCTGTGTTTTGAGCGTTTAGGTATTGCATTCCTACACTCTAAGCTGAGTGACTTTTCATGGGCGCCATACAATGCAACTTTAAGTGAAAGTCAAGGAACAAGCCATGTGCGTGAACCTCCCAGCCACACACACGCGTGCCCTTCATCGCCTGCGTCACCCACCCCACCCAGGACAGCCCGTTCTTGGCTCCGCGGTGCCCGACGCCTACTGCTGTCCTGGCAAAGGCTCTGGGGCATCTCCAACGGGATCCCAGAGACGGTTCTGCTGAGAGTGGGGCAGGCAGGCAGACGGGTAGGGGAACCGGCAGGCACAGGCCCAGAGACGGACAGAAGTGGGGGGACGAGCGAGGGAGCCCCTCTCACTGGGAAGGAGGAAGGCCGGCACCTCCTGGCTCTACGGCTGCCCAGGACCCCTGGAGGCAGCTGAGGGCCCGGCTCGCCCTCACGCGGCAGCACACCCAGCTGCCGGGCCACGGAGCCACCTTGGCCTGGGGAGGATTTAACGCCAGACGCTTAAAATGGATCGTCTGTTTCGCGTGCGTTGTATCCGTTAAGTACGACAGCAGCGCATCAGTCAAGAACATTCCGCACTTTGTTTCTCAAGCAGCCCCGAGGGACTGTTTTCCCAGAAGAGTGTGCGCCCGTGTCTTCCCCGGGCATGTCCAGATGCAGCACACGTGGAGAGGCTGGCTTCCCCACACGTGACTCCAGCCGCCTTCTCTGTCTCTCCAACGACGGGGCACGGACAGCTTTTTTTTTTTGAGTTGAAGTCTCACTCTGTCGCCCAGACTGGAGTGCAGTGGCCGCTCCCGGCCACCGCAGCCTCGACCTGCTGGGCTCCGGCGATCCTTCCGCCTCAGCCTTCCAAGTAACCGGAACTACAGGCACGCGCTACCACGCCTGGCTGATTTTTTGATTTATTGTAGAGATGAGGTCTCGCTGTCCAGGCGGGTTTCAAACCCGCGGGCTCAGGTAATCCACTCACCTCAGCCTCCCAAAGGCGCGGGATTACAGGCTGAGCCACCGAGCCCGGCTGCACAGCTTTTTTTTTTTTTGAGTCGGAGTCTCACTCTGTCGCCCAGACTGGAGGGCAGTGGCCGCTCC
>NW_007074933.1:1301-6849 GCF_000164805.1 Carlito syrichta
CCGGCGATCCTTCCGCCTCAGCCTTCCAAGTAGCCGGAACTACAGGCATGTGCTACCATGCCTGGCTGATTTTTTGATTTATTGTAGAGATGAGGTCTCGACGGACAGCTTTTGTGACATTTCCCGTAGCTGGGGTTCCTTGTCAGGGGCTCCACGCTCCGCATAGTCGCACATTCCACATGCTCGCGAGGGGCACTGGGGACCACCGGGTTTGCCGTTTACAGGCAAAGCGGCCAGAAGTCCCTTTGTGCCGTCCAGTCCTGACCGTGTGCTCAGTTTCTGTGGGACGCCTACATGGCCAAAGGCACGCGCGGTTTCCATCTTCATAGATTCTCTGGTTCCTCACTAACGTTGGAGCACCCCCTTCCTTCAGTCCCTGTCCGGCTTGGGAGGTTGACCCGGTTGTGTAGCCCAGGGAGGCACTCAGCCTCCTGGGGGGGGGAGGCCACGTGGGAGACATCCCGGTCACGTCGAGAAGGACTCGAGGTTTGCTCAGCTTTGACAACCGAGGAGCGAATGCAGTTCCGTGTGGAAAGGTCATGCTCTTTCAGAGAGCCCAGTTCTTCTTCACAACCGGTTTCCTTTGACTTGATAAATCCAAATTATTTTGAATTTTACTTCAAACTACCTACCTTGGTCCTAATGTTAGGTTAAAAGCGAAGAATGTTTTCTCTTCTATCCCTTTCTGGCAAGAATGATAGAAACCTAAGGGGAACCAGGACTGTAAATTTCCATGTTGAAAAAATATGTTTCATCAATGCACATTCATTATAGAAAACATGGAATTTCAAAAATTCCTGGTGTAAAAATATGTCACTCATAGGCCCCCAGCCATCAATAGCTACTGCTGGTGTTTTGTTGGTATCTTGTAAGTGCTTAATATTTAAAATATTACCTAATTTCTGTGTATTATATTCATATTTGTAATTAAAAGTTGTGCACCTCTTTAGGATCCTGTTTTTAAACTCTACACATTTCTCTTTCTTTTTGAGTCAGTCTTACTCTGTCGCTCAGGCTGGAGAGCAGGGGCTTGTTCACAGCCACCGCAGCCTCGACCCGCTGGGCTCCGGCGATCCTTCCGCCTCAGCCTTCCGAGTAGCTGGAACTACAGGCGCGCGCTACCACGCCCGGCTGATTTTTGATTTATTGTAGAGACGTCTCGCCAAGTTGCCCAGGCGGGTCACGAACCGCCGCAGTCTTCTAAGTGGCCGGAACTACAGGCACGCGCCACCACACCCGGCAAATCTTTTTATTTATTGTGGAGTCAAGTTCTCACCAAATTGCTCAGACTGACCTCGAACCCCTGGTCTCAGGTATCCTCTCGCATCGGCCTCCCAAAGCGCTGGGATGACAGGCTTGAGCCACCGCGCCTGGCCTTCCTTCTTCATGTTCAATCCAGCCTTTTCCAATGGGAAAACGAGCGAACTCTGAGTGCCGAAAAAGGTGTGTGGAGAGTGCCACGCCACCATGATGCCAGACTGCAAGTCATTCGGGAGCAACTGGCAGCAGGGCACCATCGGCCCTTTTGGGCTGCGAAGGTGTTTCTGGGGCACCCTCGGTGTTTGGCGCCCCTTGGCCACATGGCCGTGCAGACACTCACAGCTCATGCCCCAGGCTGCCCCTGCTCCAGGGCTGGTGAGCAAAGAAGCCGTCTGCATCGTGGGACACCGTGGCCGGCGCAACGGGTCTGAGGGCGAGAAGGGCTGGTCGCAGGCGTGTGTTCGTGGGAGCGTGTAGGCCTTCGTCAGGCGTGTCCAGTGGGCTCTCGGACAGACGCTGGGGGTCTGTCCTCTGGCCTGCTTACCTGCCGCAGGACGCCGAGTGGGCTCAGCGGCAGAGGGAGCATGTGAGTGGGCAGGAGGCCGGCGCGTGAAGCTCCCCCTGCCGCGTCTCCCTCGGCGGCTGGTGTCTTCTGGTGGGGAGCGGCGTTCCCTCTCCACCGTCCCTCCAGCACGCCTGCGGGTCCTTCCGCGTGCACCTCACACCCGATGGCTTTCGCTGCGTGCGCGCACGGGTCCTTGATCAGGCTCCCAGGAGCTGCCTGTCCCTGGGCTCCGCTGACAAGAGGAGGCCGCTGCTGTGGGGCGCGGTGACTCCCCGCAGCCCTGGCTGGCCGGCTGCAGCCCCCTCCCCAAAGCGAGCTTCTGCTTTGCTCATGTGTGTGTTTCTGTCCTCCCCCCATCCTAGGAGCGGGACTCAGAAGGAGGTGCTGCCGCACTCTGGTTTCCGAAGCCTGAGCTCCACCACCATCTACTTCCCGGACAGATGCTCACTGTGCCAGGTGAGCCCGAGGCCACTGGCCGCCCCCTCCAGAGCACTCAGGCCGAGTCTCCCTCCGGAGTGGCGCTGGCGGCCGAATTCTGAACTGCGTGTTTGACTCACTTTAGCACTTGCTGGTGGTTTAGTCTGCTCGGGAAGCGACCCCGAAAAGACCGCAGAAGGGATGGTTTGGGCAGGAATCGCTTCACGCCGTTCTGGAGTCCGGAAGTCCGGCTCAAGGCCCGGCCGAGCCTGGGTCTGGAGCGCCCCGTCCCGGCTTGCCGACGGCCGGCTCCTCCTGGCCCCACGGGCGGAGGGAGAGTGAGGCCCGGCGCTCCCGGTTGTTCTGACAAGGGCGCCAGCCCCACTCACTGGGGCTCCACCCTCGGGCCTCATCACTCCCCAGAGGCGGCACTGCCGACACCGTCATGCGGGGCCAGGAATCCAACCGTGAACGGGGCACACACCCTTCAGTCTGAAGAAACAGGGTCCCGACTGCTCTCTCCAGTGGCAGCAAAGGTGGGTGGTGCGGAGCAGAAGAAGGGATGCCGTATTTTTACCTGTGAGGCCCTGGGGGGGGGTGCGTACAAAATCGGAGCGTAAAGGTGGAGGCATCGCGGGCACCAGGATGGACAGCTACGAGAAGGGCGCAGGCAGGGGCTGTGGTAACAGTGTCCAGGCGCCGAGTGGAACGGGGTTCTCGGTGTCGTCTCTGCCAGTCTCCATGACATTAGAAGTGTGTCATGATAAAATGTCAGGGATGACTTGCAGGAAACAGATGGGCTTAAGGCTGGCGTGTGTGTGCCCGCCGGTCAGGAGACGCCATGCAGGGAGCCCGCAAGGGTCAGAGGGGAGGGGCGAGGCAGCCTGCAGGTGCTGTGTGCCGGAATGTGCTGGGGACACGTGCAGGCTGCGTGGCAGGGCGGGACCCACACCCCTGCGGCCGGGCTGGAGGAGGGCCCGGGCCAAGTGCAGGATCCAGGGGAGGAGAAGAGGGGAGACGCGGCTGTCGTGGGCCACAGGGAGCACAGGTCCTCACGGACACCACGTGTGCTTCACCCCGTGCCCTGGGTGTGCGACCTCCCGCACAGCTAGAGAGAGGCTGTGCATCTTGAGGGGCTGCACGACTGGACCCTGACCCCATGCCTTGATGGCAGATCCAGAAGGCCCCGCCTGACGGAGGAAGGCCACACCCTGGCCCCAAACCCCAGCAGGCAGTCGCTGAGAGTCTGTGCCCCCCACCCGGCCTGGACCTTCCCCGGCTGCTAGCTCAGCGCAGAACCCATGTGTCATCCTGCAGCTTCACCTGGCTCCCCGGCCTGCAGGAACCCACAGCCGGCCGCCAGCACAGAGGAGTGGGAAACCGGTTGGCACCATAAAGGGTGCTGGGGCCTTGGCATCAGAAGACTGGGGTCTAGGTTAGTTGGAAAGGTCGCAGGTCTGCAACCCAAAGTCCGTTTCTTAAACCGCTGTGAGTGCCTGGTCCCCTCCTAGGAAGTCAGGGGACACCCGGGTCTGCCTTAGGTTGTACGTCCTGCGTGAGGTGGCGTGAGCATTGCTGCCCCGCTCTGGTTCGGGGGTGCCCGGTCAATGGGGCTTGCCCCTCCCTGCAGGTTTTGGGCCTTAAGTGCGCCGAATTGCACTGATTGTGATCCTTGCTGGGGACACAGACTTGTCTTTGAGCTACCCATGACTTGCTTTCTTTGCGTACCCAGCACTTCATGTAGTTTTGATCACGGAAGAAGCACCACCACGCAAAATAAAAGCAAGTCCGGTCGTGGTCTGTGTCTGCTCACGGCCCCCATGCTGAGTTGCTGGACCCCACTCACGCCTTCCTGTTTTCCTTTCACTTGGTGTCTTGGCCATCGGCATCCGTTCCTAAAACGTGCATGTGCACAGTACAGCGGTTGCTTTTTTTCCCACAGAAAGGACATTGAGTGTGCGCGTGTGTGATATTCGGAATCTTGAGGAAATCACCTTTGTTGCTTCCTGTAAACTGCCAAGTCTGTCTGTCCTGCGTGTCGCTGTGGTCCGCGTGCTTTTGTTCTGACTGCTTCATGCCCCGCCACATTTCTCCTTCCCTCTGCTGGGGGTGAGCGCTGGAATGGGTTCCCAGTTTTCGCTACCAACCTGTGCCGCCACGGCCGTGCTTGACACGTCTCCCCTGGGGCGTGTGCAAGGCTCCCTTCTGGGCCTGTCCCCGCTGGGGCAGTTGCTGGGCCGCTGAGTGTTCAGCCAAGCTGTCGTCTGAAGTGGTCGTGCAGTTCACACTCTCCCAGCGGTGTGTGCGGCGTCTCGTCGGTTCCGGTCCTCTCCGGCACTTGGAAGTGCCAGCTGGGGCATGTGGCCTGGTCGCTGACTGCGGTCGTTCAGCGTGTCCCTCGTTGTTAGCCGGTCTGAGCATTATTCGTGAGATGCCGTCGTGATCTCTCATGGGAGGTGCTGCTTCTGTCCTTGGCCCGTGGTCGCCTGGGACTTTTTGTGCTTTTCCCGTGGGTTTGTGAGTTCTTTTTATCTTCTCGATACACACTCGGCTGGGTGAGTCACAGGTCGAGTCTGTCAGGGGACAAATGGGCTCCACGTTTCGTTGAATGTGCCACTCAGTGAACCAGAGCCACGCGGTTCAGTGTGGTCTCATTTACACATCTTTTTTTTTTCTTTTTTGAGTCGGAGTCTCACTCCGTCGCCCAGACTGGAGGGCAGTGGCCGCTCCCGGCCACCGCAGCCTCGACCTGCTGGGTTCCGGCGATCCTTCCGCCTCAGCCTTCCGAGTAGCTGGAACTACAGGCACGCACTACCACACTCGGCTAACTTTTTGATTTATTGTAGACACGAAGGCTCGCCTGCCCAGGCGGGTCTCGAACCCGCGGGCTCAGGCAATCCACTCACCTCAGCTTCCCAAAGGCGCGGGATGATAGACTGAGCCACGGAGTCCGGCTTACACATCTTTTATAGAGAATGCTTTTAGGTCTTGATTAATCAATATTTCCACCAACATATCTGAAAGATAGCCGTCTCCTCTTTCTACTAAGCGTCTTACGACTTTCATGCTAAAAGTTGAACCCTCCGTCTGTCTGGTTTGTCGCGTGTGTGGTGTGAGGTAAGGATTTAGCTTCAGCTTCCCCTGGCGGATTTTTGTTGCTTCCACCTCTGTTCGTGAACAGTCCCTTTTCCCACCCACGGGACAAGCCCCCTCTGACCTGCGCCAGCACCCTAGACGTGCCCAGGTGTGAGTTGGCTTCTGGGCTCTCAAATCAGCTCCATCAGTCCCTTTCATGTGGCCTCTTGG
>NW_007074933.1:7251-10918 GCF_000164805.1 Carlito syrichta
CCCCACCCCGCCCTCCCGCCTCCCGCCTGTCCCTGTGCTCCATCTCACGGCACCCTGCCCCATCCTACCCCCTGCCCTCGTGGTCCAGCGTCCCTCTGGGTCTGGAGCTGCTCCCGCACTCTGGAGCAAACGCCACCTTCAGCTCAGCATCCCACTCCACAGGCACTTCAGCTTTAAAAAAATCCAATCTGCCAACCCCTGACTTCTAGCAGGAGAGTTTAGTCCGTGTACATTTTTTTTTTTGAGTTGGAGTCTCACTCTGTAACCCAGACTGGAGTGCAGTAGCCGCTCCCAGCCACCGCAGCCTCGACCTGCTGGGCTCCGGCGATCCTTCCGCCTCAGCCTTCCGAGTAGCTGGAACTACAGGTGCATGCTACCACGCCCGGCTGATTTTTTGATTTATTGTAGAGATGAGGTCTTGCCAAGTTGCCCAGGCGGGTCTCGAACCCGCAGGCTCAGGCAATCCACTCACCTCGGCCTCCCAAAGTGCTGGGATTACAGGCTGAGCCACTGAGCCCAGCCCTGTATACATTTAAAGTAATTACTGATGAGAACGGATTTACTTGTGCCATTTGACTTTCTGTTTTCTGTATCTTTTATATATTTTTTACTCCTCAGTTTCTCTCTTTTAAAAAAAATGTAGTTGAATGTTTGTAGTGCACACTTTGCTTCACTTCTTATTCTTTGTATTCTATGTACTTTTCTAGTTATTGTCCTGGTGGTTACCTCGGGGATTCCAATCTACATTTAAACTTACAACGTGCTAGTGTGAATCCCACCTTACTCTTTTTTTTTTTTTTTTTGAGTTGGAGTTTCACTCTGTCACCCAGACTGCAGTGCAGCGGCCGCTCCCGGCCACCGCAGCCTCGACCTGCTGGGCTCTGGCGATCCTTCCGCCTCAGCCTTCCAAGTAGCTGGAACTACAGGCGCGCGCTACCACGCCCGGCTCATTTTGATTTATTGTAGAGATGAGGTCTCACCAAGTTGCCCAGGCGGGTCTCGAACCCGTGGGTTCAGGCAATCCACTCATCTCAGCCTCCCAAAGGCGCGGGATTACAGGCTGAACCACCGAGCCCGGCTCCACCTTACTCTTAAGAGTATACAAACACTCTGCACCCCTTCAGGTCCCCTCCCTCTGTGGGAGCTTTTCTGTCCCCTCAATAAATCCTACTTTCTCACCAAAAATAAGATAAGATAAAATAAAATATAATCAGCTATGTCCCTCACCCTTTATATGATTGTCATAATGGATTACATCTTTACATATCAAATACCCATTCACCAATATTTATAATTTTGGTTTTGTGCATTTTTTCTTTAAATTGTATAGGATAAAAAGAGAAGTGACAAACCAAGTGCACACTAATACTGACTTGTATATTGGCCTGTGTTCTTTCTTTCTTTTCTTTTTTTTTTTTTTGAGTTGGTGTCTCACTCTGTCACCCAGGCTGAAGTGCAGTGGCACACTCACAGCCACCCCAGCGTTGACCTGCTGGGATCTGGTGATCCTTCCGCCTCAGCTTTACAAGTAGCCAGAACTACAGGTGTGCGCTACCACACTCGGCTAATTTTTGATTTATTGTAGAGATGAGATCTTGCCAAGTTGCCTGGGCTGGTCTCAAACCTGCAGGCTCAGGCAATCCACTTGCCTTGGCCTTCCAAAGGGCTGGGATTACAAGCTGAGCCGCTGAGCCACTGAGCCCAGCCTGTTCTTTATTTATTTACCAGTGTTTTTCTTTCTTTTTAGGCTTTTGAATAAATGTCTAGTGTCTCTTCATTTCAGACTGAAAAACTCTCTCAGCATTTCTTTTAGGGCAGGTCTACTGCCAATGGACACCCTCAGCTTTTGATTACGTGAGACTATCTGAATTTTCTCCTTTCTTCTCGGAGAATAGGTTTGCCAGACACAGAATTCTCAGTTTCCAGGCTTTCCTTTCATTTCAGGCTCACTGCCTCCAGGCCTCCACAGTTTCTGGTAAGAAACCGGCTTTTAATCTTTTGACTGTGAGTGGTCACTTCTCTCATGCTGCTTTCAAAATTTTCTGACTATCTAGGCCTTGGCAATCTGACATGATATGTCTTGGTGAGGATCTTTCGGCGTTTATCTTGCTTGGAATTCACTGGCCTTCTTGGATGTGTCACTTTATATCTTTCAACACATTTGGGGATTTTCAGCCCTTACTTCTTTCAACACAGTAATGCCCCCACTGTCTGCAGGGGATATCTGGCAGGGAGTTGAAGCCGTGGCAAGTTCCAACCCTACATCCATGACATTGTCTCCTGTCCAGTAACGAGTGGGTGGTGTATGCAGCGTGGGGACGGAGGGATGAATCATGCCCTGCATGGGAAAGAGCAGGATGGCACAAGATTCCACCCTGCAACTCTGGGCAGCACACTATTTAGAAATGTTTGGGCCAGGCGTGGCGGCTCAGCTGTAATTCCAGTCCTTTGGAAGGCCGAGGCGAGTGGCTTACCATGAGCCTGCAGCAACTTGGTGAGACCTCATCTCTACAATACAATTAAAAAAAAAAAATAACTGGGCATAGTAGCACGCACCTGTAGATCTGGCTACTTGGAAGGCTGAGGCAGAAGGCTTGCCGGAGCCCAGCAGGTCAATGCTGGGTTGGCCATGCGTGTGCCACTGCCCTACAACCTGGTCAACAGAGTGAGATTCCAGCTAAATAAAGAATAAAAATGTATGAATGGTTGACTGCTGGAATTTTTCACTTAACGTTTTCGAACTGTGGTTGACTGTGGGTAACAGAAATTGCAGAAATTGCAAAACTGTGGCTCAGAGGGGAGGACTGTGTTTTTTCCTGCCCCCTTCCTTTTCTCTTCTTCTTTGGAGACTCCTGGGATGCACACGTTGGTGCCCTTGACGGTGTCCCACAGGTCTCTCAGGCTCGGCTTTTTTTTCATTCCTCATTCTTTTTTTGGTTTCTGTTCCTCAGAAGACAACGATTTCTGTTGTCCTCAAGTTAACTGAGCCTTTGCTCTGCCTGCTCAAGTCTGTGGAACTCCTCTAGTGAACTTTTTATTTCAGCTGTTGTACTGTTCTGCTCCAGAGGCGTTTCTTTTGCTCTCATTTCTATCTCGGTCGATATGTCCATTTACTCATACATCATTTTCCGGGCTTCCTTTAGCTCTTTGTCATTACTTCCTTTTGTCGTGGGGCGTAAGCTGGCTTAATGCCTTTGACTAGTCATCCAAATGCCTGAGCTTCCTCAGAGACAGGCTATGCCAAAGCTGTTTTATCTTGTGAATGGGCCATATTTTCCTATTTCCTTATATATTCTGTAACCCTTTTACTAGAAATGAATATTTTAGGCTGGGTGTGGGGGCTCCAGTTTGTAATGCCAGCACTTTGGGAGGCCAAGGTGAGGGATTGCCTGGGCTCAGGGGTTCAAGACTAGCCTGAGCAACTTGGTGAGACCTTGTCTCTACAGTAAATAAAAAACTAAGCCAGATGTGGTAGTGCATACCTGTAGTTCCAGCTACTTGGAAGACCGAGGCAGGAGCATTGCCTGAGCCCAGCAGGTTGAGGGTGTGGTGGCTGTGAGCTTACCACTGTACTCCAACCTTGGTGACAGAGTGAGACTCTGACTCAAAAAAAAAAAAAGAATGATTCGAGTATTATAATGTGGTAACTCACAAAATCAGATGCTTC
>NW_007074934.1:0-952 GCF_000164805.1 Carlito syrichta
GGGTCTCGAACCCACGGGCTCAGGCAATCCACTCACCTCAACCTCCCAAAGGCACGGGATTACAGGCTGAGCCACTGAGCCCGGCTAGTTAATATTTTCTGACCATGGTAACCGAAGCCACAGGAAGCAAAACTGCGGATAAGGGGAGGCGACTGCATCACTTCTCAGTGCCTGGCTCCCCAGTCATTTCATTCCATTCAGAGAAACATTCAAATGTATCACCACGGCTGGAGGGAGCGAATGAGAAGGATGAGATGTGGGGCTGGGGAGGCCAGGAGACCGTCCAGATAGGACCAACAAGACGTGGTAAAAATTTGAGTCTTAGCCGGATGTAGTGGCTTCACACCTGTAATCCCAGCACTTTGGGAGGCAGAAGCAAGTGGACTGCCTGAGCCCAGGAGTTCGAGACCAGCCTGGGTATCTTGGCGAAACCTTGTCTCTACAGTAAATCAAAAAATTAGCCAGGCGTCACGTTGGCCACCTGTAGTCCCAGCTACTCGGTAGGCTGAAGTGAAAGGATCAACTGAGCCCAGCAAATTGAAGCTGCAATGGCCATGAGCATGCCACTACACTCCAGCCTAGGAAACAGCGAAACTCCTACTCAAAAAAATATTAAAAAAAAAAAAAAAAGACATTCGGAAGCCACTTAAGAGCTTTAAGCACCTGGGCGCGGTGGCTCATGTCTATAAACCCAACACTTTGGGAGGTTGAGGTAAGAGGATTGCCTGAGCCCATGGGTTGGAGACTAGCCTAGGCAACTTGGTGAGACCTCATCTCTGCAATAAATCAAAAAATTAGCCGGGCGTGGTTGGTAGTTCCAGCTACTTGGAAGGCTGAGGTGGCAGGATTGCCTGAACCCAGCAAGTCGAGGCTGAAGTGACCGTGAGTGTGCCACTGCTCTCCAGCCTGGACAATGGAGTGAGACTCTGATTAAAAAAAAAAAAAAGCCTTG
>NW_007074934.1:1235-5130 GCF_000164805.1 Carlito syrichta
GAACCCACAGGACTTAAGAGAGAAGATAGACAAATGGGACCTTATTAAACTGACAAGCTTCTGCAAAGCCAAAGAAACCATCAAGAGAGCAGGGAGACAGCCTACAGACTGGGAAAAAGTATTTGCCAACTCTAGGTCTGACAAAGGCTTAACATCCTGGATCTACAAGGAACTGAAACACACTGAAAAGAAGAAAACAAACAACCCCATTATAAAATGGGCAAAAGATATGAACAGACACTTCACAAAAGAAGACATTCGAGCAGCCAACAAACACATGAAGAAATGCTCAACCTCACTGATCATCAGGGAGATGCAAATCAAAACCACACTGAGATACCACCTAACTCCAGTCAGAATGGCAATTATCAACAACTCAAAAAATAACAGCTGCTGGAGAGGGTGTGGTGAAAAGGGAACACTTCTACACTGTTGGTGGGAGTGTAAACTAGTGCAACCTCTGTGGAAAGCAGTGTGGCGATTCCTAAAAGCTCTAAAAATTGATCTTCCATATGACCCTGCAATCCCCCTACTGGAAATATACCCTGAAGAACACAAATCACTCTATAAAAAAGATACCTGCACACGTATGTTTATTGCAGTGTTGTTAAAATTTTTTTGTAGAGACAAGGTCTCACTATGTTGCCGAGGCTGGTCTCGAACTTCTTCCTGGGCTCAGGCAATCCTCCCACCTTGGCCTCCCAAAGTGTGGGGGTTACAGGTGGGAGCCTCCGTGCTTGGCCTAGAATTCTGTTTTTAAAATAGCCTGTGGGTTGCTGGGTGGAGAATGGAATTGGGGGAGAGGTGAGCAGCGATGAGGGATTTGGGGAGATCAGTCACAGGGTCATTGGGGTGGGCAGATGGAGGGGCGTTGGAGTAGGGGGAGAGGGGCTAAGAAATGTGGGGAGGATTTGTAGACTTGGTGACAGATTGGATGTGAGAAGCAAAGGGGAGGGAGTCTCTGGCTGGCTTGAGCCCCGAGCGGACGGAGGTGTTGTTGATGAGGAAAGGGAGACAAGAGGAGGAGGTTCCAGGGGAGGATGAGCCTGGTCTGGGCCTGTGGAGTTTGCGGTGCCTGGAGGTATGGAGTAGGGAGGGGAATACATAGGTCAAGACTCAAGGAGAGTTCGGAGCTGGGGGGTCCCTGGGGCAATCACGGCCACAGCGCTGGCTGAGCTGGCAGTGGGAGAGAAGGTGAAGAGATGGAGCCGAGGTTTAGGTGGAGAGGAGAGGAGTGGCCAGAGAAGGCAGGAGGCTAGCATCATGAGTGATCCCAGAGGCCCTGAAAGTGTGGTTCAGGACACACTGGGCGATCAGCCCCCTCCAGAGACACTGGAGAGCAAGGACAACTGACTTTCCCCTGTAGAAACGTGGATGTCATTGATGGGAATAGTTTGACGTGACAGGCTTCATCCAGACTTGTGTGGACCTGATGGGGCAAGAGAAAGGTGAGGACCTCACCCAGAATCACTTCCATGACGTGGCAGAAGGGGCCAAAGGACACTAAGGAACATGATAGCAAAATGCAGCATGGATTCTGGGATGAGACCAGGATCAGAAACAGGGCAGCAGAGGGAAAGCTGGTGACGCTACAATACAGGCTGGAGTTCAGTCACTAGGGCCATACTAACTTGCATGTCTTCGTTTTAATGACGTACTGTGGTTGAATGCGATATTAGCATGAGAGGAGCCAGTGGAGGGTACATGGAGCTCCCTGTACTATCTGTACAACTCTTCTTTGAATCTAACTTCTTTCAAAATTAAAAGCTAAATAAAGGGGGGTGGCAAAGCAGGTCGACAGACAGCATGAAGAGTATGACCGCATTGTTGTCAACTCGATGCATCCATGGGTGTCATATGGATACACGTGTGTCGTATGTGTGCCTGTACCCACAAGGATCAGGAAGGACGAACACCGAGGCTTTGGGGTGTTTTTTATCTTTGCATCTTTATATGTTGTCTGATTTTTGTTTTACAAAGGGTAAATATAGGCATTACTTTTATAACTAGAAAAAAGGCTTTTTAAATATTACATTTTGAAGAAACAAAATAGAATGCTCCACTGGCCCTGAGCCTTCCTCCGCCTGCTCCGGTCTCCCTGGTGAATCAACACCTTGTGAAGTCAGTGAGTTATTCTCCCAAAGACGGAGCTTTGGGGATTGTCAGTGGAACTCTGGGGGTGGAGTGAAGAGAAGCCTCAACGGCCCCCACCGAGCCCGACTCACACCACCCCCGACATCCTCCCCAGAGCAGGAGCCGAGGCAGGCACACGCAGGGCGACTGGGAACTCGGTGTTCGAGTCTTTATTTGGAGACTGGGAGACAGATTACAGCTCAATGAGAGGAACAACGACTCGATGATCTGATGGAAAGGGTGGGTTTTCTGGCCCGCAGGCAGTGGCAGTGCCCCGGACTGTCTTCATTAAGTGGGAGCAGACACTCCGGGGGCCGCTCGAGTACGGGTGGGCTTGGGAGTCTGTGTTCTCATGGTCTTCTGTCCCCTCCTTGGTCACAGGCATCTCTGGGAAGAGCCAGATCCTTTTTGCTGTCGTGTTCACCACCAGGTACCTGGACCTGTTCTCCAACTTCATTTCCATCTACAACACAGTCATGAAGGTGAGGTGACTGGATGGTGACATGGGGGATGCACCAGACCCCCACAAACTGGGGGGCAGTCTGCTTGGGAATTTGGACTGTGGAGCCAGTCCGATCTGGGTTTAAATTCTGGCTTTGCCACGTAGTGGCTGCATCACCTGGGCTTGGGCAAGACCTCTGACCTCTCTGAACTTTTTTCCACATGTGCAAAATGAAGATAATACTAGCATTCACTCCAGAGGGTTTGGTTGTGAAAATTAAATGTGGTAGTATGTATAAATGCAAAACAGCTGCCATACATTAAACATTCAATAAAGGCTAGCTATTGTCATGATTTAAAAAGAAGCAAAAAGGCTAGGCGCAGTGGCTCACACCTGTAATCCCAGCACTTTGGGAGACCAAGGACAAGATTGCTTGAGCCTAGGAGTTTGAGATCAGCCTGGGCAACATAGCAATACCTCGTCTCTACAAAAAATCAAAATTTAGCCAGGTGTGGTGACATGTGCCTATAGTCCCAGCTACTTGGGAGGCTAAGGCAAGAGGGTCACTTAAGCCCAGTAGTTGAAGCTGTGGTGAGTTGTCATCGTGCCACTGTACTCCAGCCTGGGCAACAGAGCAAGACCACACCTCAAAATAAATAAATCAATTAAATTACATAAAAATAAAAGGAAGCAAAAAAAATCAAACATGGTGTCCTGAGCTTTCAGAGAATTTATTTGGTTATCCATCCAACAGATATTTCTAAGCCTCTACTGAGCCAACTCCTGAAGAGGATATATAAGGCTCCTGCTCCCAAGGGACGTGCATTCTTTTTTTTTTTTTTTTTGAGTTGGAGTCTCACTCTGACACCCAGGCTGGAGTGCAGTGGCACGCTCATGGCCACCACAGCCTTGACCTGCTGGGCTCAGGCTATGCTTCCACTTCAGCCTTCCAAGTAACTGGAACCACAGACGTGTGCCATCATACCGAGCTAATTTTTTGGTTTATTGTAGAGATGAGATCTTGCCATGTTGCCCAGACTGGTCTCAAACCCCTGGGTCAGATGATCCTCTCACCTCTGCCTCTCAAAGTGCTGGGATTATAGGCATGAGCCACTGCACCTGGCTCTTTTTTTTTTTTTTGTCGCCCATTCTAGAGTGCAGTGGCATATTCCTGGCCACCACAGTCTCAACCCACTGGGCTCAGGTGATCCTTCTGCTTTAGCCTTTCTTTTTTTGTTTTTTTGAGTTGGAGTCTCACTCTGTCACCCAGACTGGAGTGCAGTGGCCACTCCCAGCCACCGCAGCCTCGACCTGCTGGGC
>NW_007074935.1:0-522 GCF_000164805.1 Carlito syrichta
ATCGTGCCAGCTGGGAGCGTCTGGCTCCAGCTTAGGGGCACCCCAAGAGCGAGCGCGCCAGACCCAGGCCCTGCCCCGTAGGAGTAGATGTCCCGTGGGGTGTCCAGAAAGTTCCAGAAGAGTCCTTGAGATTTCCACAGAATAGCTGGGAGTCCTCCGCCGACTCATCAAGTGTCTGGTGGCTGTTTTCTGGAGAACATTCTGGAAAGGTGGGGCTGCCTCTAGCAGTGTGTGTCCCTAAAGCCGGAGTCAATGGTGGAGGCTACCCAGGAAGGCCCGAGGAGAGGCTCTGGGCTCCCAGGACGGCCGGGCCATGCCGGTCCTCCCTGGGGACCCCCCCACCCTCCCCTCCACGGCCCACCAGCTCCACCTAGGCTGCCGGACCAGTAGGGCCGTGTCCAGGCATCGGTGGGTGTCCCAGTAACAGCTGCACCCCTGTGTCCCGGCCAGACCTGCCACCTGCTGAGAACAGAGGGGGCCTCGGGTCCATGAGTACGAACCTCATCCCGCACCCATGGAGCG
>NW_007074936.1:0-694 GCF_000164805.1 Carlito syrichta
CAGCAGACTTAACTACCTACCTACCTACCTAACAAGCTGGCTAGTGAGCTGAAGTAACTAAGTTACTTAACTAGCTGTTTAACTGGCTAGCCAGTTGACTTAACTAGCTAGCTACCCACAGAGGCAACTGGATAGCCAGCTGATTTAACTTGCTGACTATAGTAACTAGCAAGCTAACTTAACTAGCTGACTTAACCAGCTAGCTACCTAGCTCACCAGCTGGGTTAACTAGCTGGCTTAACTAGCTAGCTACCTTGATAGCTATCTAGCTAGCCTGTTGAGTTAACTTGCTGACTTATAGAACTTCATAGCTGACATAACTAGCTCACTTATATAGGTAGATTCCTAGGTATCCAGCTGACTTAACTGGCAGAAATAACTAGCTAGCCATATCGCTATCTGTCTTAGCTAGCTTTCTAACTAGCTAACCAGTTGGATAGCCAACAGACTTAATGGGCTGTCTTAACTAGCTAGGCAGCAGGTTGCCAGCTGACTTAACTAGCTGACTTAACCAGCTAGTCAGCTGGCTAGCCAGGTGACATAACTAGCTGATTATTTAGCCAGCTGGCTAGCCCACTGACTTACCTAGCTGATTTACGATAGCATGCTGGCAAGCCATATATATGTAGGTATATCACTTAACTAGCGATATACCTACATAGCCTGTAGGCTAGCCAGCTGACTTAACGATCTG
>NW_007074937.1:0-1170 GCF_000164805.1 Carlito syrichta
CAGACAACAGGTCAACTAAATTGTCGGCTCACTCGCAGGCCAACAGTTCAGCTAACTAATTGGCTTGCTTGCCAGCTGACTAGTTAAATCAGCTCACCAGTTGGTTCCCTCACTGGTCAACTAGTTAAGGCAGCTCACATGTCGGGTCACTCGTTGGCCGATTAGTTAACTCAGTTCACCGGTGTACTAATTCGCTGGCTGACTAGTTAACTCTTCTGACCATTCGGCACACTCGCTAGCTGACTAAAGTCAGCAGACCAGTCAACTCACTCGCTGGCAGACTAGTTAAGTCAACTGACCAGTTGGCTCACTCACAGACCGAATAGTTAAGTCAGCTGACCAGTTGGCTCATTTGCCGGCCGACTAGTTAAGTCAGCTCACCTGTGGGCTCACTCACCGGCTGACATGTTAAGTAAGCTAACTGGTCAGCCAAAAAGCCAGCCAACAATTTAAGTCAGCAAACCAATCGGCCAATCAGATGGTCAACTGGTCAGCTAACAAGTTAGGTCAGCTAACTTGTGGGCCAACTAGTTAGGTCAGCTAAATAGTAGGCAACTAGTCAGCCGATTAGTTAGGTGAGCAAACTAGCCAGCCAACTAGTTTACCATGCTAACTTGTGGGCCAACTCGTCAGTCAACTAATTAAAGCAGCTAATTAGTTGGCCAACTAGACGATTGACTTGTTAAGCCAGCTAACAAGCCAGCCGAGTAGTCAGCCAAAGTGTTAAACCAGATAAGTAGTCATCCACATCATCCCCCAAGTTGTCACCTAGCTAACTCATTACCCAACTAATTAAGACAGCTAAATAACTCATTAACCAAATAGTTAAAATAGTTAGCTAACTCGCTGACCAGCTAGTTAAGTCAGCTAGCTATCTTATTAGCCAACTAGTTAAGTCAACTAGCTAAGTAAGCTAGCTAGGTAAGTCAGCTAGCTAAGACAGCTACCTCACTAGTTAACTAACTATTTAAGTCAGCTACTTAAGCCTGCTACCTAAATAGTTTGTTAACTAGTTGTCAGGTAGTTATTCAGTTAGCTAAGTAGTTAGTTAACTATTTAATTCAGGTAGTTGTCAGCTAGCTAAGTAGTTAAGTCAGTCAGTTAAGTCAGCTAGCTAAGTAGTTAAGTCAGCTAGCTAAGTCATCTAGTTGTCAGCTACCTAATTTAGTC
>NW_007074938.1:0-791 GCF_000164805.1 Carlito syrichta
CAGAAGACTTAACTAGTCGACCAGCTATTGAGCCAACCAGTGAGCTAACTTAACTAGTCGGCTGGACAGTGAGCTGACAGGTGAGCTGTCTTAACTTGTCAACTGGCAAGCGAGCTGACCCGTGATCTGATTTAACTAGTCGGCTGGTGAGGCACCCAATTAGTTAGCTGAGTTGTCCTGTGAGTGAGCTGACAAGTTTGTTGACCTGTTGGCTGGTGAGCGAGCCAACTAGTCTGCTGACAGGTTGGCATGCAAGCGAGCTGACTAGTTAGTTGACCTAATGGAAAGCAAGCAAGCCCACTAGTTAGCTGACCAGGTAGGTGAGTTGCTAGCTGACTAGTTAGCTAAGTAACTTGCTGATTTGACAGCTGACTTAACTAGCTAGTGACTAGGTAGCTGGCTATCTAGGTGACATAACTAGCTACCAAACAAGCTAACTAACTCTCTAGCTTGGGACTTAACTAGCTAGCTATCTGGCTTGAGGCTAACTGACAACTATCTAGCTGACTAGCTAGCTGTCTAGCTAGCTGACTTAACTACCTGACTAGCAACCTGATTAGCTAGCTGACTTAAATAGCTGACTGGATAGTTAGCTGACTTGCTAGCGGACTTAGCAAGCTAGCTGGCTAGCTAGGTGACGTATCTAGCTGACTAGCTTTGTTGGCTGTCTAGCTGGCTAGCCAGCTGACTTAACTAGCGAGCTACCTTGTTGTCTAGAGGGCTAACCAGCTGGCTTAACTAGCTACCTATCTGGCAGGGTAGCTGGCAAGGCAGATGGCTAGTTAGCTAGA
>NW_007074939.1:0-519 GCF_000164805.1 Carlito syrichta
AGAGGCCCTGGCGCAGCTGTCCACCTACCATTCAAGGCATGCTTCTTGTTCGCCATGAGCCATACGAAGGCCCAAAAGGCGTCCTCCTTGCTCATGTAGTACAGGAGCATGGCCACAACGTGGGTCATGCCCCTGCAGTAGCCCACCTCCTGCAAGAGCCACACCAGGTGAGATGTCAACTGAGAGGACTCAGGTCACCTGGGATAGCAATGTTCACCTGGAGAGCAAAGGTCACTGGAAGAGCCCGTCACGGGCCCTGGAGGATTTGGGGTGCCATCACTGCCCCCCGTCTCCTTACACTGCGCATCAGGCCCGAGTGGGTCATGCACATGTCAGTTGACAAGGAGCCCAAGAGACTCATGCAGCATGCAAGCACATGTGGAAGGAAAGGGCACAGGCGAGGACCATTGAGGCTCCAGGTGCCAGGTGGGGAAGCCTCTGTGCCAGGCTCACGGCAGCACAAAGGACTGGACCTCCCTGAGGGCTGGCTGAGTAGGCTGATGGCCACACACAGCGCCC
>NW_007074940.1:0-687 GCF_000164805.1 Carlito syrichta
ACCTTTCACATTCACTCACCACTCACTCACTGACTCCCCCAGAGCAACTTCCAGTCCTGCAAGTTCCATTCATGGTACGTGTCTATGCAGCTGTACCATTTTTTATCTTTTAGATTGTAGTTTTATGGAAGTTTTCCTATGTTTAGACATATAAATACTTACTGTGTAATAACTACCTACAGTAGTCAGTATAGTCACATGCTGTACAGGGTTGTATCACATGCTGTACAGGGTTGTATCCTAGGCTGTACCACATAGCCTAGGTGTGCAGTAGCCTGTACCATCGAGGTCTGTGTATGCACACTGTGTGATGTTCATCCAAAAATGAAATTTTCAACACTTATCTTTTGCATTTTTGATAAAAGCCATTCTAACAGGTATGAGAAGATACCTCATTGTGATTATGATGTGCATTTCCTTAATGATTAATGATGATGAGCATTTTTTCACATGCCTGTTGACCATTTGTCTTCTTTTGAGAAATGTATATTCAGGCCCTTAGCCCACTTTAAAAATCAGGCTTTTAGTTTTCTTGCTAATGAACCATATGTTCAATCAGGTTATTTGTTCCCTTGCTACTTGTTTGCCTTAAATATTTTGAATATTAATACCTAAATAAAACAATCACTAGTCGGGCTCGGTGGCTCAGCCTGTAATCCCAGCACTTTGGGAGGCTGAGGTGAGTGG
>NW_007074941.1:0-739 GCF_000164805.1 Carlito syrichta
CTACTTGGAAGACTGAGGCAGAAGGATCACCAGAGCCCAGCAGGTCGACACTGGGGTGGCTGTGGGCATGCCACTGCATTCTAGCCTGGGCAACAGAGTGAGATTCCAACTCAAAAATACACACACACACACACACACACACACACACACACACACACCATTTTTAACCCTCAGATAACTCTTTGTAATTCCAGTCAGTCATCCTTGGGGTTGAGTACTATATTGACATCCAACAGAAGAGGTGACTTTTATCCTTTTTATTTTTATTTTTTTAATTTTTTAAATTTTCTTTTTAATTTTTTTCTGATTCAAAGTCTAACTCTGTATCCCAGGCTGGAGTACAGTCACATGATCATAACTATCAGAGCCTCAACCTTCTGGGTTCAGGCAATCCTTCCACCTCAGCCTTCCAAGTAACTGGAACTACAGGAACAGGCCACCTGCTAATTTCTGTATTTATTGTAGAGACAAGGTATTGCAAAGTTGCCCAGGGTGGTCTTGAACCCTTGGGCTCAGGCAGTCCTCTCACCTTGGCCTCCCAAAATACTGAGATTACAGGCATGTGCCTCACTTCCTTTTTAAACTTTGTATAAATATTTATACAGCAGGAACTCTTTTGTAAATGACTTGAACATTCCATAGGTTGTTTTGAGCTTGTCTGTATTTTTGCATGTTGCCGTGGATCATTTTTAGCATTAAATTCTGTTATGTAAATATCACAAAATTAATTTATTCCACC
>NW_007074942.1:0-518 GCF_000164805.1 Carlito syrichta
AGGTGTAATTAAGGCTAAGAACCTTGAGATGGGGAGATAGCCTGGATTATCCCAGAGGGTCCAGTCTAATCATGTGAGCCCATAACAGTGAACGAGGAATGCGGAAAAGCAGATCAGAGAGATGGCATGAGAGAAGGACTTGACATCCATTGCTGCCTTTGAAGATGGGGAAGAGGCCACAGTCTAAAAGTGCCTCATCCTTGAGGAGTTGAGAAGACCCCTCAGTTACATCCCCCAGAAAAATGAGGACCTTAGTCCTACAAATGCAAGGAACCGAATGCTGCCCACAAACAGAAAGCGCAGGAAATATTTCTCCCTTGGGATTCCAGAAAGCAATGTAGCCTGCTAACACCTTGATTTTAGTCTGATAAAACCCCATCACACTTGTGACCTACAGAACTGTAAAACAATAGTTTTGTTGTTTTAACTTGAGCCACTAAATTTGTGGTAATTTGTTACAGCAGCAATAGAAAATAAGAGTATCCCAAATTTTTGTAGAGTGCTTGGCAATTAATATG
>NW_007074943.1:0-517 GCF_000164805.1 Carlito syrichta
TAATTGACCCTCTTTAAGGGAAACAGCCTTATAATGGTTGATTAGTCACTTGACCATTAGCTCTAATATGTTTTAGCCATTAGTAATTAATTGTGACCTAAGGGAATGTTGCATAGCCATAAGAATCATTATGAATATTTATTTTTGTTTATAGATATTCATAGAAATGTTGATAGAAAAATAAGTTAAAGATTTGGAGGCCAGGTGTGATGGCTCATACCCGTAATCCCAGCACTTTGGGAGACTGAAGTGGGAGGAGTGGTTGACTCCAGCTTGAGCAACATAGCAAGACCTAGTCTCTACAAAATTAAAAAACAAAAAACCAGGTGCAGTGGCATGCACCTGTAGTCCCAGGTACTCAAGAGGCTGAGGCAGAAGGCCCTCCTGAGCCCAGGAGATTGCACTGAGCCATGATCATGCCACTGCACTCCAACCTGAGCAACAGAGTGACACCCTGACTCAAACAAAACAAATAAAATAAAATAAAAATATTTGGAAAAGCTTGGAAGGATATATA
>NW_007074944.1:0-1080 GCF_000164805.1 Carlito syrichta
CACTCACCTCAGCCTCCCAAAGGCGCGGGATTACAGGCTGAGCCACCGAGTCCGGCTAACTGCACTATTTTTATAGCCATTTAATAGCACTGATAAATTCCCCGGCTTAAAAATATTTTCCACCCGGGCTTGGTGGCTCAACCTGTAATCCCAGCATTTTGGGAGGCCGAGGTGAGTGGATCGCCTGAGCCTGCGGGTTCGAGACCCGCCTGGGCAACTTGGTGAGCCTCATCTCCACAATAAATCAAAAATTAACTGGGCGTGGTAGCACGCACCTGTAGCTCCAGCTACTTGGAAGACTGAGGCGGAAGGACGGCTAGAGCCCAGCAGGTTGGGGCTCAGTGGCTGGGAGTGGCCATTGCACTTCAGTCTGGGCGACAGAGTGAGACTCCAACTAAAAATATATATATAATTAGGTTTTGTCCTTCTTCCTAGTGGTGCTGAGGACGTGTTCTCCTTGTCCTCCTTAAGACTGCCATGAATGGTATAGGAGAAACTGCTAAAAAAAAAAAAAAAAGAGGGAAGCAAATGACCTTTCCCCATCAAAGGGAAGGATTAAAAAAAAAAAAGAGGGAAGCAGACACCTTCTAATGTAGGTTTTGAACTAATGTCAGTAATAATGTCAGTAACCAACTTTTTTTTTTCGAGTTGGAATCTCACTCTGCCACCCAGGCTGGAGTGCAGTGGCCGCTCCTGGCCACCACAGCCTCGACCTGCTGTGCTCCAGTGATCCTTCTGCCTCAGCCTTCCAAGTAGCTGGAACGACAGGCACGCGCTACCACGCCCGGCTAATTTTTTGATTTATTGTAGAGATGAGGTCTCACCAAGTTGCCCAGGTGGGTCTCGAACCCGCGGGCTCTGGCAGTCCACTCACCTCAGCCTCCTAAGGCGTGGGATTACAGGCTGAGCCACCGAGCCCGGCTAGTAACCAATTTTTTTTCCACAAATTACAGGACTAAAGGTGGTGTTTCTTATTTGATAACTTTTTTTTTTTTGAGTTGGAGTCTCACTCTGTCGCCAAGACTGGAGTGCAGTGGCTGCTCCTGGCCACCGCAGCCTTAACCTGCTGGGCTCCGGCGA
>NW_007074945.1:0-612 GCF_000164805.1 Carlito syrichta
ATAAATCATTTTGATCAGTTGCTTGAATTATTTTACCTTTGTTTTTCTCATTAGTTTTTATTTCTTTGGCTTTCAGGAGTGGAAAAACTATTAGAGCAGAATTAGGCAAAGCCTTCCTAACAATTTCTAGGAGGTAATGACTCTAAATTCCATTCATGCCTTGTCTTCTGCTCCTCCTCATAATTTGTGTGCAGGCAACTTGGATTCCACCTTGACAAACTGGTGGATTTAGTTGAGAAGTGTTCCACAGCTTGAACTGATTTCAGTTTCTTGAGACACATGGGGTGTGTGTGTGTGTGCGTGTGTGCATGTGCACGCATGCTCACATGTGTTTCTATGTTTGCCTGTGTGCATACATTCATGTGTGTGTGTTTGCCTGCATGCACGTGTGTGTGTCTGTCTGCATCTGCCTGTGTGAACACATGCATGTATGTGTCTGCATTTGCCTGCATGTGTGTCTGCATTTGCATGCATACGTGTATGTGTCTGTTTGCATGTGTGCATGTATATGCATGTGCCTATTTATGTGCAAGCATATGTGTGCCTGCATGCTAATATGCATGTGCACATGTTTGTCTGTGATTGCCTGATGTGCATGTTTGTGTGCATATG
>NW_007074946.1:0-516 GCF_000164805.1 Carlito syrichta
AAAAAAAAAAAAAAAAAAAAAAAAAAAAAAAAGAAATGGCAAGTGAGCTTTCAAAATAATGATCAGATAGTGTTACTCGTATACTTAGAACTTTGAATGGATTCTAAATGTACATTTTAAAAACTATGATATAGAACTGGTGCGATAAAATGCTAACAATTACCAATACTCTGATTTTTTTCCTCTTCTTGGGCTCACAGCTAAGTTGCATTCCCCATCTTCCTCCACCCCTTTATGGAGATGAAATGAGTTTGGGCAATGGATTGTAGACAGAAGAGCAGACAATACTTCCAGGCCTGACCCATAGAACTCTTTCCGTGGGGTCCTCTTGTCTGCCTTCCTATTGTGTGGTAAAGTTGGTGGGTGGTAAGGATGATATTCCTACGGATGAAAGGACTGTGGGTGCTTCATTGAAGCAAATGGAATAAACCCCTCACCCTGGTCAATTCACATGAGACATGTGTAAGAAATAAAGCTTGCTTCGTTGGGCTAAAGTTTTAGCCCAATGGGATCCAC
>NW_007074947.1:0-515 GCF_000164805.1 Carlito syrichta
AAACTCACAATTTGGCCTGGTCCAAACCAAGAAACCGACAGATTTTTTTTTTTTTTTTTTTGAATCAGGGTTTCACTCTGTCATTCAGGCTGGAGGACAGTGGTACCGCTGAAGGTCACTGTAGCCTTGACCTGCTGGGTTCAGGCGTTTCTTCTGCCTCAGCCTTCCAAATAGCTGGGACTACAGGTACGCACCACCACGCCCCGTTATTTTTTAATTTATTGTAGAGATGAGGTCTTGCCAAGTTGCACAGGCTGGTCTTGAACCCTGGGCTCTTACAATCCTCTTGCCTTGATTTCCCAAAGTACTGAGATTACAGGTGTGAGCCACCATGCCTGGCCATTCAGATCAATTTATATTCTGGAGTTATTCTCTCTCTTCTACCTACAATGAGTTTGAAAAATGGGAGATTCTAGCTTGCTGTGATGGAAAACCAGGATTGGCATTCCTTTCAGCCATTAGTGAGTTGAAGCCAAAACCGTTTGGTGGCTGAAAATGTAGTTCGTTTTTCCTTT
>NW_007074948.1:0-645 GCF_000164805.1 Carlito syrichta
GACCTCATCTCTACAATAAATCAAAAATTAGCCGGGTGTGGTAGCACATGCCTGTAATTCGGGCTACTTGGAAGGCTGAGGCAGAAGGATCACCGGAGCCCAGCAGGTCGCGGCTGCGGTGCCCGGGAGCATGCCACTGCACTCCAGTCTGGGCGACAGAGTGAGACTCCAACTCAAAAAAACAACAACAAAAGCAAACAAACAAAAAAAAAAGCATTAAATTACTGCAGTAAAAATATAGTGCAAAAAAAATTGGTATTGATCTATATCAATGATATGGTGATCACCAGGAATTTAGATGATTAATTTTTAATCTACTTTGATGAATAGCCTCTCAAACAAAAATGTCTTTGAGTTTCTCTGAACCTAGTGATACTTCATGGACTTTAAGTATTATGGTGATGGAACTTTTAGTAAACCAGTGGTTAGATACCCCTGAGACCCAAAAAATAATTTAAATTATTTTATCAGTTAGCTGTTGCTTGTTTCAGCGTCTCAGACTTCTGGAATTTCTTTTTTAAGTATGAGGGACTTTAATTGTTATATAAAAGCTTAGATAAATAGCACGAACATTAAATGTATTCCTTTTTTTTTTTTTGAGTTGGAGTCTCACTCTCTCGCCCAGACTGGAGTGCAGTGGCCGCT
>NW_007074949.1:0-5113 GCF_000164805.1 Carlito syrichta
TAGCCAGTGGGCTAGCTAGGTAGTGACCTAGTTAAGTCAGTTGGCTAGTCAGCTTGGTAGCTAATTAAGTCAGCAAGTTAAGTTAGCTGCTTATCCAGGTGGCTAGAGAGGTAGAGAGCTACTTAAGTCAGCTGACTAGCCAGCTGTATAAATTAAGTCAGTTAGTTTAGTCATCTGGCTGGACAGCTGCCTAGCTCATTAATCAAATAGTTATGACAGCTGGTTAACCAGCTGGGTAGCTAGTTAAGTCACCTCATTAAGTCAGTTGGCTAGACAGCTCGCTAGCTCATTAAAAAGCTAGGTAAGTCAGATGCTAGACAACTGGGAAGCTAGGTAGCTAGCTAGTTAAGTCAGCTTGCTAGTTAGGTAGCTAGCTAGTTAAGTCAGCTAGTTATGACAGCTAGCTAGCTAGATAAGTCAGCTAGGTAAGTCGGCTCTAGAAAGCTAGCTAGTTATTTCAGCTAGTAAAGTCAGCTGGCTAGCTAGGTAGCTAGCTAGTAAAGTCACTTAATCAAGTCAGTTGGCTAGTTAGTTAAGTCAGCTAGTTAAGTCAGCTGGCTAACCAGCTGCTTAGTTGGGTAGCTAACTAGTTAATTCAGCTGGCTAGCCAGCTGGCTAGCTTGATAAGTTACCTAGATAAGTCAGCTTGTTAGCCAGCTGGTTAGTTAGGTAGCTAGGGAGTTAAGTCATCTGGCAAGCCAGCAGGATACATAGGTAGATAGCTAGTTGTCAGTTGGCTAGCTAGGAAGCTAGCTAGTAAAGTCAGCTAATCAAGTCAGTTGGCTAGTTAGTTAAGTCAGCTAGTTAAGTCAGCTGGCTAGCCAGCTGCTTAGCTGGGTAGCTAGCTAGCTAATTTAGCTGGCTAGCCAGCTGGCTAGCTTGATAAGTTACCTAGATAAGTCAGCTTGCTAGCCAGCTGGTTAGTTAGGTAGCTAGGGAGTTAAGTCAGCAGGCAAGCCAGCAGGATACATAGGTAGCTAACTAGTTAAGTCAGCTGGTTAGCCACCTGGCTAGCTAGTGATGTCAGCTAGTTAAGTCAGCTGGCTAGCCAGCTGGTTAGCTGGTTAAGTCAGCTAGTTAATTCAACAGGCTAGCCATTTGACTAGCTAGTTAGCTAGCTAGTTAAGTCAACTGGCTAGCCAGCTGGCTAACTGGTTAAGTCAGCCATTTAAGTCAGCTGGCTAGCCACCTGGCTAGGTAGGTATCTAGTTAATTAAGTCAGTTGGCTAGCTGCCTGGCTAGCTAGTTAAGTCAGCGAGTTAAGTGAGCTGGCTAGCCAGCTTCCTAGCTAGGTTCCTAGCTTGTTAAGCCAGCTGGCTAGCCAGATGGCTATCTAGTTAAGTCAGCTAGTTAAGCCAGCAGGCTAGCCGGCTGGCTTGCTTGGTGTCTGACAAGTTAAGCTGGCTGGGGAGCAGGCTGGTCTGGTAGGTTGCCAGCAAGTTAAGCCGGCTGGCTATCTGACTGTCCAGTCAGTCGGCTGGCTATTTAAGCCGGCTGGTTAACCTGTTGGCCAGTCCACTATCTAGCTAGCTGGCTGCCTAGCCAGATAGCCAGCCAGGTAACTATCTAGTTAAGCCAACTGGCTAGCCATCTAGCCAACCAGATAGCTATCTACTTAAGTCAACTGGCTATCCAGCTAGGCAGCCATCTAGCTAGTCAGCTAGTTAAGTCAGCTAGCTAGCCAGCTAGGTATGTAAGTCAGCCAGCAAGTCAGCTAAGCATTCAGCTAGCTAGTTAAGTCAGCTAGCGAGTCAGCTTGGTAGTCAGCTAGCTAGTTAAGTCAGTTAGATAACTATTTCACCTAGGGGGCTAACTAGCTAGTAATCTAGCTAGATAAGTTAGCTAGTTATACAGCTAGATAGCTTGTTTGATAGATACTTACATCATCTAGATAGCTAGCTAGTCAGCTAGCTAGTTAAGTCAGCTAGCAAATCAGCTAGTTACTTAGGAAACTAATCGGCTAGCAACTCAGCTAGCTCATCAACGAACTAGTGGACTCGTTTGATTTCCATCAGGTCAGCAAACAAGTCGGCTCCTTCCATGCCAAGCAGTCAACAAACTAATCATTTCGCTCGCCAGCCAGCAGGTCAACTAACTTGTCAACTTGCTCACTGGCCAACAGGTTAGATAAATATTCAGCTTGCTTGCCAGCTGACTAGTTAAGTCAGATCACTTGCCGGCTGGCTCGACAACCAGCTAGTTAATTCTTCTGACCAGTCAGCTCACTCTCCAGATGAATAAAGTCAGCTGACAAGTCAGCTCACATGCCATCCAACCTAAGTCAGCTAACCAGTCAGCTCACTCACTGGCTGAGTAGTTAAGTCAGTTGTCATGTCGGCTCACTCACTGGCTGACTAGTTAAGTCAGCTCACCTGTCAGCTCACTCTCTGGTCGACTAGTTAAGTCAGGTAACCAGTCTTCCTACTACTCGGTCAACTAGTTAAGTCAGAAAACTAATCAGCCGAATAGCCAGCCAACTTGTCAGCCTATTATTAGCTCAGCTAACTAGTCAGCTGACATGTTAGGGCAGCTAAATAGTGGCCAACTTATTGACTGACTAGTTAGGTCAGCAAAACAGCAAGCCAACTAGTTAACCGAGTTAAATAGTGGGCAAACTCGTCAGTCAACCAGTTGACCTAGCTAACTAGTCAGCTGACAGGTCAGCCAACATGTTAAGCCATCTAATAAGTCTGCCGAGTAGTCAGGCAATGTGTTAACCAGCTAACTAGTCGGCTGACTCATCAGCCAACAAGATAAGTCACCTAGCTAACTCGTTAACCACCTAGTTAAGTCAGCTAGTTAACTTGTTTAAAAACTAAATAAATCAGTAAGGTAACTTGTTAACCATCTCTTTAAGTCAGCTAGCTATCTCGTTAGCCAACTAGTTAAGTCAGTTAACTAAGTCAGCTGGCTAACCAGCTAGCTAGTTATGTCAGCTAGCTAAGTCAGCTAGCACACTAGTTAGTTAACTATTTAAGTCTGCTACTTAAGTCTGCTACCTATCTAGCTAGCTAATTAGTTAAATCAGTTGGTTATTTAGCTTGTTAAATAGTTAGCTAACTATCTAATTTAGGTAGTTAAGTCTGCTAGCTAACTAGATAAGTGAGCCAGTTATGTAAGCTAGCTAAGTAGTTAAGTCAGCTAGCTAAGTCATCTAGTTAAGACAGCTTTCTAATTTAGTCAGTTGGTTAAGACAGCTAGCTAGCTAGTTAGCTAATGAGTTAATTCAGCTGGATGAGTCAGCTAGCTAGCTAGTTAGCTAATGAGTTGTCAGCTGGTTGGGTCAGCTAGCTAGCTCATTAGCTAACGAGTTAAGTCAGATAATTAAGTCAGTTAGCTAGCATGTTAGATAATGAGTAGCTAACTAGCTAGCTAGATGGTTAAGTCAACTAGCTAGTTAGGCAGCTAACTAAGTCAGCTCGTTAGCTAGGTAGGTATCTTGTTAGCTAACTATTTAAGTCAGTTGACTAGCTAGGTACCTAGTTAGTTAGCTAACGATTTAAGTCAGCTGGCTAGCTCAGTAGCTAGCTTGTAAAGTCAGCTTCTTAAGTCAGCTGGTTAGCTAGCTGGCTAGCTAGGTAGTGCACTAGTTAAGTCAGTTGGCTAGCCAGCTGGCTAGTTGGTTAATTCAACAGGTTAAGAGAGCAGGCAAGCCAACTGACAAGGTAGGTAGTTAGCTAGTTAAGTCAGCTAGATAGTTACCTGGCTAGCTAGTGATGTCAGCGAGTTAAGTCAACTGGCTACCCAACTGGCTAGATGGTAAGTCAGCAAGTTTAGTCAGCTGTCTAGCCAGCTGTCTAGTTAGACAACTAGCTAGATAAGTCAGCTTGCTAGCTAGCAGGCTAGCTGTTCAAGTCAGCTAGTTAAGTCAGCTGGCTAGCCTGCTTGCCAGGTATGTAGCTAGCTAGTTAAGTGAGCTTGCTAGCCAGCTTGCTAGCTTAAGTCAGCTAGGCAAGTCAGCTGGCTAGCCAGCTGGCTAGATAGGTAGCCAGCTTGTTAGGTCAGCTGGCTAGCAGCTGACTAGCTGGTTAAGTCAGCTAGTTAAGTCAGCTGGCAAACAGCTGGCTAGCTAGTTAAGTCAGTTCATTAAGTCAGTTGGGTATCCAGCTGGTTAGCTAACTAAAAAGCTAGTTAAGTCAAATGACTAGCCATCTGGCGAGCTAGATCTTTCTGTTAGGTAATTCTGTTGGGTTGCTATAAAACTAGCTATATTAATCAGCTAGTTATGTCAGTAGAGAGCTAGCTAAGTCAGCTACTTAACCCAGCTGGCTAGTTAGGTAGCTAGCAGGTTAAGTCATGTAGTTAAGTCAGCTTGCTAGCTAGTGAAGCCAGCGAGTTAAGTTAGCTGGCTAGCCAGCTGACAAGCTGGGTAGCTAGCTAGTTAATTCAGCTGACTAGCCAGTTAACCAGCTAGTGAAGTAACCTAGATAAGTCAGTTCACTAGGCAGCTGGTTAGCTAAGTAGCTAGGTAGTTAAGTCAGCTGGCAAGCCTGTGGGCTACATAGGTAGCTAGCTAGTTAAGTCAGCTGGCTATCCAGCTGGCTAGTGAGGTAGCTAGGCAGTTAAGTCAGCTTGCTAGCCAGCTGCTAACTCACCTAGTTAAATTAGCTGGCTAGCCAGCTGGCTATCTATATAGCAAGCTGGTTAATTCAGTTGACTAGCAAGCAGGTTAGCTTTTTAAGTCAGCTAGCTAAGTCAGCTGGCTAGCCAGCTGGCTAGCTAGGTAGCAAGGTAGTTAAGTAAGTTGGCTAGCCAGTTGGCTAGCTAATTAAGTCAGCTAGTTAAGTCAGCTGAATACCCAGCTAGCTAGATAGGTAGAGAGCTAGTTAAGTCAGCTGGCTAGCCAGCAGGACAACTAGTTCAGTCATTTAGTTGAGTCAGCTGGCTAGCCAGTTCACTAGCTGGCTAAGTCAACTAGTTAATCAGCTGGCTACCCAACTTGCTAGCTAGGTAGTAAGCTAGTTAAGTCAGCTGGCTAGCCAGCTGGCTAGTGAGTTGTCAGCTAGTTACTTCAGCTGGCTTCCCAGCTGGCTAGCTAGGTAGCTAGCTAGTCAAGTCAGCTGGCTTGCAAGCTGGCTAGCCTGTTAAGTCAGCTAGTTAATTCAGCTGGCCG
>NW_007074950.1:0-697 GCF_000164805.1 Carlito syrichta
ACCTTTCTGCTGCCACGACCTATGTCTGGTGGCCACCTCCTCCCTCCTTGCCATCCGGTCCCCTTGCTCATTCTATCCCCCCTGCACTTCCCAGGGACTTGTGATGTTGGCCCTGGGGGAGGCCTCTGCTCCAGAAGGCCTTTGGGTGCCGGAGCTGTCCTGCCTTGGTCTGGGCTCTGGGGACACCCGGCTGGAGTCGGCATGCTCCCCTGAGGGCACCTTGGAGGGGAGGCCACTGTATGTCGCTCCCAGCTCCCGGCACAGGTTGAAGCCTGCATCTGGGCACCGCCAGCAGCAGCCCCTAGGGAGGCGCGGGAGGGCACATGGACTGGAGTTGTGCCCAGCCCCGAGTGTGTTATTCACCAGAAAGAGCCTTTGCTCTCAGCAGACTCGTCCTGAGAAGGCACTCCTGAGGGCGGGTGGCTGCAGCCCCAGCAGGTCCCAGGCAAGGCAGGCCCAGAGCCGGCTCTGCGGGGCGCTGATGGTCTAGAGTGGCCCGCCCTAGGGCCACATGCCCAGCGCTGCGCGAGACCTGGGCATGCTGGCCCCACCTGAGAAGGTGAGAGCCAAGCTGTTGGGGCTGTGGGGCCCCAAGGACAGACAGCGTGGCAGTGATGGGAACCTCGGGGCTGACCCAGCTCGCCCGACATGCCCCCTCCCCGGACAGGCTGGACTCCATTTGCGGAACCGCCGGCTG
>NW_007074951.1:0-835 GCF_000164805.1 Carlito syrichta
AAGGATTGCCGGAGCCCAGCAGGCGAGGCTGCGGTGGCCGGGAATGGCCACTGCACTCCAGTCTGGGCGACTGAGTGAGACTCTAACTCAAAAAAAAATAAAAAGGAATATATATATAAAAAGTAACAACTGAGAAACTCAGAAAGTCAGTCAAAGTACTAGCTCTGGGGCCTGCGACAGGTGTGGCCTGCTGAGTGCCCGTCCCCTGCTGGGCATCTTCCCACCCAACAGGAGAAAGCCCTGCCCTGGGTTCCAGCTGCCCCTGTGGCCCTTGGTCTTTAAAGGGTGTTTTCTGTCTCCCACCCCCCTCAGGGATGGCACATGGCATGCAAAGCCCTTACTGATGTCCTCTGCAAAGATGCCGCCGGTCAGGCGATTGGGCTGGGTCAGGCAGGCCTGCACCACAGCCTTCTGGGAGCACTGGTGCTCATCCTGGCCCAGCGGGCTCGATGCTGGCCACCCAAGGTCGGGTGGATGACCTACGGCAAGAAGACAATGAGCATTTACTCCCTGGAGCTACACTGCGAGGACAGCAGGGCCCAGACACCAGAGCTGTGGCTCCTTGCTGGGGCGCTGCCTGGAACTCAAACACAGAATTGAGGTAGACGGTCTTACACCAGCTTCAAACCCAGAGGACACGAGAGGTCCCACCAAGGTCCTTCTAGGTAAGCCCTCCACAGCCTGAGAGCATGGGCCTCTGCATAGGGTCCCCTATTGAGCAAATCCAGTGAGAGACCCCCACCCCTGCAAATAATCCGTTGCCTAGACAGGAGCGAGTGGCTGCTCCCGGCCACCACAGCCTTGACCCGCTGGGCTCCGGCGATCCTTCCGCCTC
>NW_007074952.1:0-513 GCF_000164805.1 Carlito syrichta
GGGATTAAAATTGCGGGGGGGGGGGTCAAGTGTTACATCTACAGCCAACAAGGGCCCTCCTGGAAAGGTTCAAGTACTGGATGTTTTCTCCTTTGCTGGGGACACCTGTAGGTGCTTCTCACTCCAGATGAATTAATGGAAGAAGTGGCCCACTGAAAATATTTTGCATATTCAAGAGCCTATGCTCTTGGATGCTGTTTCTTCTCTACACCATCATCAAAAAGTCTCCCAAGATACAGAGTTGTGGATTGGTCAAAATTCTTTCTACCAGTAAAGAATCACTTGCAGATTCGTTAGAAAGCCAGAATATAATATGTAGTTAATAAATTCCACTTAAAGGCATCTTCCTCCTCTCTTTTAAGAGTCTGTTTTAGACTCTTAAAACTGTGGGTGAGGAAAATGCTACTGATATAAATGCGCATACATAAATATATAAATACATTTATCCAAATATGTACAAAAGTGTGACCTATGTGTGTGTTCACAAATACCTATATTGATCAAAATAAAACA
>NW_007074953.1:0-976 GCF_000164805.1 Carlito syrichta
CCCCGCCCACAGCCCCCTGTGCCTCCTGTGGTCCCGCCCACAGCCTCCTGTTAGCGTTTGTTCCACCCTTGAGACCCACGGCCCCGCCCACAGGCCCTTGTGTCTCTCATGGCCCCGCCCACAGCCTGCTATTGGCTTTTGCTCCTCCCTTGAGCCCCGGGGCCCCGCCCACAGCCTCCTGTGAGCGTTTGCTCCGCCTTTGAGCCCCAAGGCCCCGCCCACAGCGCATGTGCCTCCCGCGGCCCCGCCCACGGCTTCCTGTTAGCGTTTGCTCCGCCCTTGAGCCCCACGGCCCCGCCCACAGCCTGCTATTGACTTTTGCTCCGCCCTTGAGCCCCGTGGCCCCGCCCACAGCCCACTGTGTCTCTTGTGGCCCCGCACACTGCCTGCTGTTGGCTTTTGCTCTACCCTTGAGCCCCACGGCCCCGCCCACAGCCTCCTGTTAGCATTTGCACCCCCCTTGAGCTCCACGGCCCCGCCCACAGCCCCCTGTGCCTCCTGTGGTCCCGCCCACAGCCTCCTGTTAGCGTTTGTTCCACCCTTGAGACCCACGGCCCCGCCCACAGGCCCTTGTGTCTCTCATGGCCCCGCCCACAGCCTGCTATTGGCTTTTGCTCCTCCCTTGAGCCCCGGGGCCCCGCCCACAGCCTCCTGTGAGCGTTTGCTCCGCCTTTGAGCCCCAAGGCCCCGCCCACAGCGCATGTGCCTCCCGCGGCCCCGCCCACGGCTTCCTGTTAGCGTTTGCTCCGCCCTTGAGCCCCACGGCCCCGCCCACAGCCTGCTATTGACATTTGCTCCGCCCTTGAGCCCCGTGGCCCCGCCCACAGCCCACTGTGTCTCTTGTGACCCCGCACACTGCCTGCTGATGGCTTTTGCTCTACCCTTGAGCCCCACGGCCCCGCCCACAGCCTCCTGTTAGCATTTGCACCCCCCTTGAGCTCCACGGCCCCGCCCACAGCCCCCTGTGCCTCCTGTG
>NW_007074954.1:0-871 GCF_000164805.1 Carlito syrichta
AAAATCAAAAAATTAGCCGGGGCATAGTAGCATGTGCCTGTAGTTCCGGCTACTCGGAAGGCTGAGGTGGAAGGATTGCCGGAGCCCAGCAGGTCGAGACTGCGGTGGCCAGGAGCGGCCATTGCACTCCAGCCTGGGTGACAGAGTGAGACTCCAACTCAAAAACAAAAACAAAAAAAAAGAAAAAGAATCAGATGCGGTGGCTCATGTCTATAATCCTAGCATTTTGGGAGGCCAGGATGAAAGGGTTGCTTGAGCCCATGGGTTTGAGACCAGCCTGGCCAACTTAGTGATACCTGAACTCTACAATAAAAATTAAAAAACAGATTGGGTGTGGTGGCTTAAGCCTATAATCCCATCACTTTGGGAGGCCAAGTTGAAAGGATTGCCTGAGCCCACAGGTTCAAGACCAGGCTGGGCAACATGGTGAGACCTCACCTCTACAGTACATCAAAAAATTAGCCAGGCATGGTAGTACATACCTGTAGTTCTTGCTACTTGGAAGGTTGAGGCAGAAGGATTGCCTGAGTCCAGTAGGTCCAGGCTGCTGTGGCCGTGAGTGTGCCACTGCACTCCAGCACTCCTAGGTAACAAAGTGAGACTCCATTAAAAAAAAAAAATCAAAAAATGAAAAGAAAGAAAAAATAATAAAAAAATTAGCCAGGAGTGGTGGCACGTGTCTATAGTTCCAGCTAGTTAGAAGGATGAGACAGAAGGATCGCCTGAGCCCAGCAGGTCGAGGCTGCGGTGCCCGTAAGTATGGCACTGCACTCCAGACTGAGCAACAGAACGAGACTCCAACTGAAAAAACAAACAGGCCGGGCTCGGTGGCTCAGCCTGTAATCCCACGCTTTGGGAGGCCGAGGTGAGT
>NW_007074955.1:0-510 GCF_000164805.1 Carlito syrichta
GAGACTCCAACTCAAAAAGAAAAAGAAAAAAAAAAAAAAAAAAGGAAACAAAACAGAACTTCAGGTTACAAAATATCAGACTGATAACATATTAGTCTTCCCTTCCCATACTAAATCCCTAATGATAGAAAAGATATGCATCACAAATAAAAGGGTGAAGAAATAAACATAGCTGAGCTTGAAACAAAAAGGAGAACTCCAACTTGACAACCAACAAGCCCCTAAGAAACACAAAGATCAGGTTGAAGAGGGAAGCTGCAGCCCTTGCTATGAATGGTAGCGTTCCGCTGTAGGATGCAGAACTGATGGAAGCCACTAAGGGGCTGAGGACCATCACCAGGGGCACACCAGGAGAATCACAGCGAGAAGGGCCAAGCACATAAACTCGGCACCACCTTACACTCATACTAGGATGTCTTCCAGATGGGAGCAATGAATGGAGAAGGCTGGCATGCGAGGAAGGCAGTACCCCAGGAGCTAGTGATGCCCAGAAGGAGCAGGGAGCACCCA
>NW_007074956.1:0-823 GCF_000164805.1 Carlito syrichta
CGGCCACTACACTCCTGTCTGGGCGACAGAGTGAGACTCCAACTCAAAAAAATAAAAAAATTAATATCTCAGAGAAAGTAATTTTCTATTAACATAAGAACAAAATAATGTTATTATAACTGAGTTAAGCGAAGCTCTACTAAGACCTACTATGAAGCAGAAATGTGGTAATTACTGGAGAAACTACGAAGATGAACAAGATAGCCCTCATAGCCCTCCTCAAGGGCCTTTCTCTCATATTCCTCTCCCTTTTAGCATCCAAATGATCTGTTTGTATAAGCTTTCTCAATGTTGGTACCTGCTATGATGATTAATTTCACGTGTTGACTGGGCTAAAGCATGCCCAGATAGCTGGTAAAATATTATTTCTGGGTGTGTCTTTGAGGGTGTTTCTGCAAGAGATTAGTATTTGAATCTGTGAACTGAGTAAAGAAAATCTGCCCTCACCAATGTAGGGGGTATTATCCAATCCCTTAAGGTCTCAGAACATAAAGGAGGAAGATGAGAGATGAATTCCCTCCCACCAACAATTCTCCCACCTCATCGACCCTTTCCCCTAGATCTTTGGACTGAAAGTTACACCATCATATCTCTTAGTTCTCAGACCTTTGGACTAAATTATACCACTGCTTTCCTGGTTCTTCCAGTTTGCATACAGCAGATCATGGTATTT
This sequence comes from Carlito syrichta, assembly GCF_000164805.1. Taxonomy (NCBI): domain Eukaryota; kingdom Metazoa; phylum Chordata; class Mammalia; order Primates; family Tarsiidae; genus Carlito; species Carlito syrichta. Next base: position 674 of record NW_007074956.1, read on the forward strand.
TTCAGCGTCCATAATTGTGTGCTCATAATTGAATTCTTATAAGCAACTTCCTCCTTCCCCTCCTCTTCTTCATCATCATTCTTCTTCTCCTTCTCCTTCTCCATCTCCTTTCTCTCTCTCTCTCTCTCTCTCTCTCTCTCTCTCTCTCTC
>NW_007074957.1:0-541 GCF_000164805.1 Carlito syrichta
ATCCACCTCCCTCCCCCAGGGCCAGCATCCAGCCACCTCCCTCCCCCAAGGGCCAGCCTCCAAGCCACTCCCTGCCCGAAGGGCCAGCCTCCAACCACCTCCCACCAACAAGAGCAGCCTCCCTGCACCTCCCTCCCCCAAGGGCCAACCTCAATCCACCTACCTTCCCCAAGGAGAAGCCTCCATCCAACACTCTCCCTGAGGGGCCAGCCTCCAAGCCCTTCCCTCTCCATAGTGCCAGCTGCCAACCACCTGCCCCCCCAAGGACAGCCTCCAACCAACTCCCTCCCCCAAGGGCCAGCCTCTATCCACCTCCTTTCCCACAAGTACCAGCCTCCATCCACCTCCCATCCCCAAGGCCAGGATCCATCCACCTCCCTCTCCCAGGGCCAGCCTCCTTCCACCTCCCAACCCCTGGGCCAGCATCCATCCATCACCCTTCCCCCAAGGGTCTGCAACCACCTCTCCACCCCCAAAGGCCAACCTCCATCCACCTCCCTCCCCAGAGGGTCAGCTTCCATCCACCTCCCTCCTCCAAGGA
>NW_007074958.1:0-1065 GCF_000164805.1 Carlito syrichta
CTTACTTTCTCTCTCTCTCTTTCTTTCTCTCTCTCTCTCTCTCTCTTTCTTTTCTTTCCCCGCTAGGTTTCCCAGGCTACTCTCAAACCACCCAACTCATGCCATCCTCTCAGCCTGGGTCCCCCAAACTGCTGGGATCACAGGCTTTCCATTTGATCAACATCCTGATCTTCTGCCTGGTCTTGAACTTTGGGCCGGAGGCGATTCTCCCACCATGGCATGCCCTCACCCAAGAATTTATGGGTTTTGATAGGGGTCAAGGTGGGGACTAGCTATGGTGTCCAGCCTGGTCTGGAGATCCCAGGCTCTGGTTCTTTTCCCATCTTGGGCTCCCTAATTGCCAAAGAAACAGGCGTTAGTCTCCCGGCCGTCCCTGCTCCCCTGAAGGTTTAAGAGTCATACCCATGACTTTCCCTGAATGAGCTAGTGGGTCCACCCTGGAGAAAAAGTTGGGAGGAGAGGTGGACTCCCTGGCAGAGACACGTCCATGTGCCAGTCACTCCCTATGGGGAGGCATAGCAGGCGACTTCAGTCACCCTCTCTGGGATCCCAGGTCATCAGAAGGGAGCAGAGCTTGCAGTGGGGCCCTGAGAGGGGTGTTGAGTCTCAGGAATGAGAGGAAAAGACACTTTCTCACCTGTCATTCGTGGGATGTTTCAAAGGTGGCCACCAGGCATGTCCATCCTGCACCTTTGGCCATGTATCCCAGAAGTCCTGCCTCCACCCTCCACACTCATGCCCCATGGCAATGACTGGTGTGAGCTCACAGAACAGAAAGCCCAGAGTTAGGGCGGCTGTAGGGCACAGAGCAATCAAGGTGGTCTGGCAATGCCATGGCCAGCCCAGTTTCCAGTCGCCTGGTCTGCCACCTTAGTGCGGGGGGAGGACCCTTTCCTCTCCCAATCACTCCATCTGCCCCTGCCCAAGCTGTCTTTTCCCTGGGGAGTCTTGGACGCCCATCATGATTCACTTGGGAGACATCATTTTTGTTGCTGGAATCTCTATCAGATGGGCTGGAGCATGGCATGATCATGACTCCTGAGGTCTCAACATGGGGGGCCCAGG
>NW_007074958.1:2301-5800 GCF_000164805.1 Carlito syrichta
TTTGTGTTCCATGGAGCGACGGGGTTTCACTATGTGGCTCAGGCTGGTCTCAAACTCCCAGGCTCCATTGGTCACCCTCTCAGTCTTCCAAAGTCAAAACCTGATTGTCTGCTGAACCACTATCTTTCGGGAACTCTAAACCCAAGGCTGGGGCCTCTTCCCAAATGTTCCCAAATGTTCACGATGATCCCAACTCCATACACAAACGGATGCTCTTCATTTTTTTTCCCTTTGAGTCAGAGTCTCACTCCATTCCCCAGCTGGAAGGTGGTGGCTTGCTTCCGGCCACCACAGTTTTGACCCTCTGGGCTCCCGTGATGTTTTCTTCAGCCGTCCGAGGAGCCAGAATGACAGGCGTGTGCCATCATGCGTGGCTCATTTGGGATGGAGGGTAGAGATGAGTGTCACCAAGGTGCCCGGGATGGTCTCGTCCTACAGCCTCAGGCTGGCTGCTGGCCTCAGTCTCTCAAAGTGCTAGGATGATGAGCCAGAGCCCCAGATCCCGGCTGCGATCCTTCATCATAAACAAACCAGAAGGCCTGGCATGGTGACCCACGTTTGCAATCCCAGCACTCTGGGAGGCTGAGACAGGAGGATGGTGAAGCCCAGGAGCCCAAGGACCACCCGGGTCATGCAGGGAGACCCTGTTTCCACACCCCTCCAAACAGTGGGTCTAGGGTTGAGGTCCCATTTTCCCGGCCACTCCAGAGGCTGAGGTGGGAGGATCGCCGGAGCTCATGATTTTGCAGCTGATGGTGATCGACGATTGTGTCTCCTGACACCAGCTTGCACCACAGAGCCAGACCCTGTCTTCAAAAACATGAGAATCGTACACTGATACTCAACTGTGTGTGATGTGTATGCAGGACAACTGTCTTTAGATCCAGGAAAAATGGGATTGAGGGGATGATATGACCCCAGATTAGGGATGTGTCCCTGGCCTTTCTTGGCAGAAGGTCCTTGTTGCCGAGTTGGAGGGTCAATCTGCCTAAGTCACATTTCACACCTCAGAGAAGAGAGCCGGCAGGGACCTGGCCAAGGAGCCTTGGGAACTCCCGCACCATGTGGATCCTGCCATTTGTGGGGATTGGGGTTTAAGGGTGCCAAGCTTGGAGGGGGTCTTCACATGCGGGGGTGCAGGGGGGAAGAACTGAGGGCAAAAGTTTTGCAGGAGAATGGATTTCTTTCTTTATTTCTTTCCTTTCTTTCATCTTTCCTTCCTTCTTTTCTTTCTTTCTTTCTTTCTTTCTTTCTTTCTTTCTTTCTTTCTTTCTTTCTTTCTTTCTTTCTTTCTTTGTTCTTTCTTTCTTTCTCTCATTCTTTCTTTTCTTTCCTCAATAGGTTGCCCAGACTCAAATCCCCCAACTTGGACCATCCTCTCGGCCTGGGCCTCCCATACTACGGCATTCTCAGGTTTTCCATTTGATCAACATCCCGGTCTCCGGCCTGCTTTTGAATTCTGGGCAAGAGTCAATCCTCCCACCAAAGCAGGGCCTCACCCAAGCTTTTCTGGGTTTTGATAGGGGTTGAGGTGGGGGCTTGTTATGGTGTTCAGCCTGAACTGGAGTTCCCAGACTGCGGCCATCTTCCCATCTCAGCCTCCCCAAGTGCCGAGGAGACAGGTGTGAGTCGTCCAACAATCCCCACCCCATTGAAGGTTTGAGAGTCAAGTCCTTCTTTTCCCAGAGCACCCCAGGAGGAGTGCACAGTTCCACCCTGTGAAACAAGGTGGGAGTAGGGATGGGGGCCCTGGCAGAGATATGTCTTTGCACCAGGTGCTGCTCCCGTGGAAAACTAGGCAAGTGAATTATTCCACTTTCTCTGGGACCCCAAGTCATCGGAAGGGAGTGGGCCTCACAGTGGGCCCCAAGAGTGGTGTGGAGGTCAGTCGCTGGGGCTCACGCCATCAAACTGGCACTCTGGTAGGCTGAGGCAAGATGATGGCCTGAGCCCAACCACAAGCTGGCTCATTTTTTTGGCTTCTTGTAGAGATGCGGCACCTCTATGATTCAAGTAGGCACCTTGGTGTGACCACCTCTCTACAAGAAGCCAAAAAAATGAGCCAAGCTTGGTGGCACAGGCATTTCAGTCCAACCACTCAGGAGGCTGTGGTGGGAATAATGCTGGAGCCCAGCTGTTGGAGGCTACAGTGGCCAAGAGAAGGCCCCAGTGCTCTGACCTGGGCAGAAGAGCAGGACTCCAATTCAGAATAATAATGTGAACCTCCACAACCACCACAACCACAGTCCAGGCTCAACCTGGCATCTTGGTACTTCGTAGCCCCAGGCAAGTGATGGAGAGAAACAGTGAGTTCAACACCAGTCTGAGACATGGGGTGAGACCTTGCATCATTCATCAAAAATAAATTCAAAGATAATTCGTGCCAGGTGGTGCAGGCCTGTGGTTCCAGCCACTCCGGGGACAGAGGTGGGAGGACCACCTGAGCCCAGCAGGTGGAGTCCACAGTGGCTGTGAGAGTGCCCCTGCCCTCCAGTCTTACAGAGTGCGATTCTGACTCCAAATAATAATCACCACCACCACCACCACTACCCCTGCCACCCTGTGCGAGGATTCACCCTCAGGGATGGGAGAGGAAAATACACTTTCAGTCTGTCATTCATGAGAGGATTCAAAGGTGGCCACTGGGTGCGTCCTTCCTGCACCTTCTGCCATGTGCCTCAGAAGATCTACATCCACCCTCAACATTCAGCCCCATAGGAAAGACAAATGTGAGCTCATGGGACAGAGGGCCCCAACCTAGGGTGGCCATTGGGCACTGAGTGATCAAGGAAGTCCGACAATGCCACTGCCAGCCCAGGATCGAGTCACCCTGTAATCCAGTTTTGGGCGTGGGGAGGGCCCCTAACCTCTCCCAATCACTCCATCATCCCCCTCCCATGAGGACCTTTCCCTGGGGTGCTGTGGATGCCCGTCATGATGCATGAAGGAGGCATCATTTGTGTTCCCTTAGTCTCTGTCTGCAGGGATGAGATGTGGCGGCACAATCATGGCTCCCAGGGCCTCAACTTGTAGGGCTGAGGTGGTAATCCTGCCTTGGCCACTGAGCAGACAGGACTCCGTGAGCCATCATGCCTGACCCGATTTTGCATACCTTTCACCAAGATGAGGTTTGATCATGTTGCCCAAGCTGCTTTCAGATCACTGGGTTCAAGCAGCCTACCGCCTCAACTTCCTATGCTGTGGGGCTGACGGCCCTGAGCCACGGTGCCCGGCCTGGATTCATATGTTCTGTCGGCAGGTGTGACACAAAGAAATGCTGTGGTATGGAGGGCATTGCATCCCGTGTAACCAGAACCATGGGCGACACCACACACAACTCCAGTGTTTGCATTCTGGGGAGCAAAGAGGTCGTTTTATGTGGCCCAGGCATGTCTCAAACTCCTGGGCTTCAGCGGTCCCCTGCCTTGGCCTTCCAAAGCCACAGCCCGATTGTCTGCTAATCCACCATATTTCGGAAACTCAAGACCCAAGGCTGGGG
>NW_007074958.1:5820-8422 GCF_000164805.1 Carlito syrichta
CTTTCCCAAATGATCTCTGTCCACAATGATCCCAACTTCATACACAATGGTACTCTCTTTTTTTTCCTTTATTCATTTTTTTGAAGTCAGAAACTAACTCTGTCACCAGGCTGGAGGGCAGTGGCTTGCTTCCAGTCACCACAGCCTTGACCTACCAGGTTCCCTTGAGCCTTTCCCTAGCTATCTGAGGATCCGGAATGACAGGCATGCATCACCACGCCCAGATCATTTGGGGTGGAGGATAGAGATGAGGTCTTGCCAAGATACCTGAATGGGTCTCAGCCTACAGTCTTGGGATGACCCCTAGCCTCGGCCTCCCAAAGTGCTAGAATGACTAAGCCCCACAGCTCAGCCTCAAAACTTCATCAAAAATGAACCAGAAGGTCTGGTGCAGCATCCCACGTTTGAAATCCCAGTGCTCTTGGAGGCCAAAGCGGGAGGATGGTGAAGCCCAAGAGCCCAAGGCCACCCCAGGCCACACCGGGAGATTCCATTTCCACACCCAACCAAACAGTGGGTCTAGGATAGAGGTGAACGACATCCTGGCCACTCCGATGGCTGAGCTGGGAGGATCACCGGAGCCCACAATTTGGAGACAGGCTATGAATGACTTTCATGTCCCCAGACAACAGTCTGGGCCACAGAGTCAGACCCTGTCTTCAAAACCATGAGAATCGTACACAGATTCTCAACTGCGCATAGTGTATTCACAGGACGACTGGTTTTAGAGCCAGGAAAAATGGGATTGGAAGGGAAGAAATGTCCCTGGGTGAGGGATGTGTCCCTGGCCTATCTTGTTGGAACATCCTTGTTGCCGAGTGGGCGGGCAGCCTTCCTGGGGCACATTTCACACTTCAGAGAGAAGAGCTGGCAGGAACACAGCCAGGCCAGGGAAACTTGGGAATTCTCGCACCATAGCAGGGGCAGCAGGGGGGCTTGGGGTTGAAAGGTGCCTAACTTGGGGAACCTTCCCTTGTGGGGGGCAAGGACTGAGGGCAGAAGGTTTGCAGGAGAATTTCTTTCTTTCTTTCTTTCTTAATTTCTTTCATTCATTCTTTCTTTCTTTCTGTCTTTCTTTCTTTCCTTCCTTCCTTCCTTCCTTCCTTTGTTTATTTTATTGTCTCACTAGTTTGCCCAAACTGCCCTCAAACTGCCCAACTCGAGCCATCCACTCGGCCTAGCCCTCCCAAACTCCTGTGTTCAAAGGCTTTCCATTTGATCATTGTGCTGGTCTTGTGCCTGGTCTTGAACTCTGGGCCGGAGGCAATCCTCCCACCGAGGTATACCTTCAACCTAGGTTTCCTGGGTTTTAATTGGGGTCAAGGTGAGGGCTTGCCATGGTTTCCAGCCTGGTCTGGAGCTCCCGGGCTCCAGTCACCTTCCCCTCTCAGCCTTCCTGAGTCCAAGGAAACAGGCGTGAGTTGCCCAGCCAAACCTGCTTCCCTGAAGGTTTGAGAGTCACGCCCTCCCTTTCCCCGAGGCGATCCCTGGGAGAAACTAGTGGATCCACCCTGGGGAACAAGTCAGGAGGAGGGATGGGCACCCCGGTGAAGACATGCCAATGCTCCACGTGTTCCCCATGTGGAAGGCATGACGGGTGATTCCAGTCATCCTCTACAGGGTCCCAGATCATCAGAAGGGAAAGGATCTCGCAGTGGGGTCCAGAAAGGGGTGTGGAGGCCCGGTGTGGGTGATCACACCTGTCCTTTCAGTGCTCTGGGAGGTCGAGGTGAGAGGACGTCCTGAGTCCCTGAGTTGGAGACCAGCTGGGTACTGTGTCCAGACCTCGACTATAAAAGTAGCCAAAAAATAAGCCGAGCTTGGTGGCACATGCTTTTCTTTCTGGCCACTCAGAGGGCTATGGAGGGAGGATTGCCAGAGCACAGATGGTGGAGGCTGTGGTGGCTGAGATTGGTTCCCTGTGCTCTGGGCTGGACAACAGGGCGACTCTGACTCAGATTAATAATACCAACCACGACCACCACCACAAACACAGGCCGGTCTCAGGGGCTCAGTCTGGCATATTGGCCCTTGGAAGTCCCAGGTGAGTGGATGGCATGAACCTGCAGGATTGACACCAGCCCGGGAATGGAGCAAGACCTCTACTCTGGCATAAGAAATAAATACAAAATTTGCCAAGTGTGGTGGCACAGGCCTGTGGCTCCAGTCACTCTGGAGGCTAAGAAAGGAGGATCACCTGAGGCCCACAGGTGGAGTCTTCAGTGTCTGTGAGCATGACCCTGTGCTCTGGCATGGGTGACAGACTGAGATTCTGACTCCAAATATTAATAAGCACCACCACCACCAACCCTGCCACCCAGCGTTAGGTGTCACCCTCAGGGATAGGAGAGGAAAATGCACTTTCCCACCTATCATTCACAGGATGTTTCAAAGGTGGTCACTGAACACATCTGACCTGTGCCTATAGCCATGTGTCTTAAAAGCCCTGCCTCCACCCTCCACACTCATGGCCCTTGGCAAAGACAAGTGTGAGCTCATGAAACAGATGGCCCTGAGTTACAGTGGCCATCAGGCACAGAGTAATCAAGTTGGTCAGGAAACACCGCATCCAGCCCAGGTTACGGTCACCCAGTCTGCTACA
>NW_007074958.1:8652-13939 GCF_000164805.1 Carlito syrichta
CGTAGCTCCCTGGTCCTTGATCTGTAGGGCTCAGGTGATCCTCCCGAGCCCTGGTTGATAATGTAAGTTCAGAGTCCCCAAGCATCATTAATTTAAGAAACCAATTATCTTGTCATTTGCCTTTCTGGGATGAAAAGATGGGCTATCAGTTATCATAGCATTTATACAGGAGTTTAAACAACCTGAAATATCAAGGGAGCATTCTGATTTTTTAGGTAAACTAAAACGTATTGGAGGACAACTAGAAAAACATGAAAAAGAAAAATTATGATTAATAACAGTTTTGACTTGTGATGAAAAAAGAGTGAGGCCTCCTAATAAAGAGGAATGATTAGTAAAAACAGAAATAATCTCAGCATCCCATGTAACAGGCTTGAACACTGGAGGGTTTGGGATATAAGCACAGTAAGATTTTTCTGAAAAAATACAACTCTCCTGGCAGGCTATAATAGCCAGCATAGCAACAAAAACAGTAGAGGGAATGAGGGAAGTGTTTTGAGAGAGGACCAGATCCTCGTCATCATGGTTGAGCACCTTGATTTACCCCCATGTGGGCGGTCTGCACTGTCTAGTCAAAACAGTTTGATGGTAACATCAGGGTTGATAAGTGGAAGATGATGAACGATGAGATGTCTTTGATCGAGTTGGTGGAGGTGGAAGTGGTTGTTGAATGATGAGGGGTTTCAGCTTTGGCATCAACACCTTCTCTTCATCATCTGTATCCGACTCAGATGGATGGTGTGATTTATGTCTCGTCTGGTTTTACCTCGATGGGGGTGGGGGGCTGGACATGTCTAATTAGACGATCCTGTACCCAAAAAGGTGAGGGTAAGTCCTGGGGAAAAACACAAGCATATGCTCTCCTGCATGTTAAAAGGACATCGGGCCCCTACCATTGACCTGTAAGAAGATATTTCTATTTTACCATTGGTTTAACAGTATTCTCAGGACTCCAATGTCTTATCGTAGCTCAATGTGCTTGACAGTCTCAATTGAGATGATTAATTATAAACATGGCATGATTTATGATATGACGGGGAGAACTATATTTGAATTCCCATTCCTGCAATTTAACTATTTTATTTTTTAACGTGTGGTAGTCTCTCTCGACTTAGCTTGGCCATAAGGATTATATGAAATTCCTGTAGAATGAGAGATGCCAAACTGTACAAAATGATTGAAAAGCTTTGGATGCATAAGCAGGTGCATTGTAAGTTTTTAATTGTTTAAAAATATCCTGCTGTGAAAAACAAAAGAATAAATGTTGTACTGCATCTTTACAGGCTTCCACAGTTCTGAGAGAGGCTAAAAGTACATGGGAGAATGTATCCTCTGTCAAATGTAGCAATAATAATTTTCCAAATCTTTGGAAATGAATAACATTGGTTTGCCACAAAACATTAGGTTTTAATCTGTGAGGATTAACTCCTGAGGGGAGGGAGTTATTAGAAGTAGGACACGATGTAATATTGTTTGTACCTTTTCTAACCATTTCTCTTGGAATGTGAAACTGGTGCCTTAAAGCTGAAGCGTTTTGGTGATGAATTTTATGGGATTGCTGAGTTTGACTAAAGAATCTACAAGGAGAGGGCACATGACCAATTTTGTCAAGGTATCTGCTAATTGATTACCTTGATGTAGATGTTCAGGGAGTCCTGAATGAAATATAATATGACCTATAAAAATGATTGGTTCCAAACAATTAATAGTTGCTGTAATTGAATAAGTAAATCAAGAATAATTGTCTTATTAACAGGAATGGTGACTGTTTTAATATGAGGAAACAGCCATTTTATGTAACAGGAATAAATGCAGAGAGACAATTTTCTCCTCTTAAATCAAGACGGTCAAAATCACAATCTCTCCCCTTCTGGTGCCATTTGCTAGAGGTCTTTTGGCGCCAGGGGTCAAATTTAAATTATCTGGATTTTTCTTCATGTGACCTAGCTGTTTCTTGTTTTAAAAGTTTTCCTTATCCTCAGGGGTTAGACGTCATCATCAACAGGGTCAGTGGTTAATATTGCCTGCGAAGGAACAGGGATTAGTAAGGTAGTTCTTTCACCTGGTTCCTCTTTTACTTTAATGGGCATTTTATCAACATTTTGCTGTGGATCTATGACATCTCTAATTATATTCCATAATTCAAAAGTATTTACAGGCACTCGTTCCGGACCATGGAGAGTGTAATACAGTTTCAATTTTCCCCCAACCTTTGTCCATGTTTCTAAATTAATGATGCCTTCTTCAGGGATCCAGGGTCACTGTTCTTACAAAAAATGGAGAAAACAAGATAGTCTTGTAGAGGAAACTTTAATTCTTCTTTTAGAAAGCATATGCATTGAAATACTTATGAACAATTTTCTTTCATTAGATTCACTCTGGCCAATGATCATATCATGGCTCTAAAACAGCTTACCCTTCCTATCTTAGCCTGTCTCTACAGAGGGGTCTGCAGCACCATAGGTAAGGTCCTATCCGTTCTGATTGGGGTATGGCTTATCTTTCTGGTCCCTGTTCAGGCGCCTCCTGGCAGAGTCCAGCTCCAGCAGGTCAGGATTTCCTGAGGGAGTAACAGCATCAGCAAAGAAGAAAACTTTGACACTGACTCTGTTTTTATGCAAGACAGATGCTGATTTATTTTTTCCTTTCAAGTTGTTTTCACACTTTTAGTTACATACAGTTTAGTCTTCAAACCCAAATGTATTTATTTTGTTTTGATCATTGATCTAATTGTGATGAAATATTGTCTGTCTTTCCTTAAATTTGTAACAATGTATCCAGTAAATATCTTTAAATCATGTAACTTATCACAATGTGTTTTCTCTATTAATGCTAACTGTATAAACATTTAACAGCTTATTGGCTAACTTAAGTTTTCCTAACATTTTATGTATTCCACATAAAATTGCAAAGCCTTTTCTACTATTTAAAACTGTCTATATTAATCATGTACTCTAAAATGCAGACAGTTTGTGTATACTGCAAATTATAGGGTCATCCAGCTGTTTTCTTGCATAAATGGCTGCACCTAAAATTAAAGCACACGTAATCATCACAACATTTTTCGTTGTGCTAAAAATACCTATATAACATTTCAAAATTAGCAAAATGAAAACATCCCCAAAGCTCCTAAAGAGCAACTAACATAAAACACTAAAACTAAAACTAATAAGCCTATTATGCTGCCAATCACGTTGTTTATAATTTGCATCTATATTCCACTGACAGGGATAAGGAGACCCTTGATGCACATTCAACCCAAGCTCCCAGGGGTAGGAGAGTTTCAGTCGCAATTTTTTGGTTTTTTTGGGGGTGGGAGTTTGGTTTTTTTCTGTTTTTTCTTGAGTTGGAGTCTCACTTTCTCACCCAGACTGCAGTGCAGTGGCTGCTCCTGGCCACCACAGCCTCAACCTGCTGGGCTCCAGCGATCCTTCCGCCTCAGCCTTCCGAATAGCCAGAATTACAGGCATGTGCTACCACGACTGACTGATTTTTTTGATTTATTGTAGAGATGAGGTCTCGTTGCCCAGGTGGGTCTCGAACCCGCGGGCTCAGGCATTCCACTCACCTCAGCCTCCCAAGGCATGGGATTACAGGCTGAGCCACCAAGCCTGGCCCACCCACAGTTTTTATTCATTGTTGTGTGTTCAAGCACCAAAATGTGGAGACAGAGAAACTCAAGTGGAGGGTTATATGTTGGTAGAAAAATTTCCATATCACTAATTGCTTTTTTCTCCTAATAGATTCTTTTAATGGACTACTAATGTTTTGCATCTCCCAACTCTCTGGATACCAATGGTGAACATAACAAGATGAGTATAAGAAGCAGGGCTGATAGCTGCCCAGAGTTGCCCAGCAACTTGGGGTCTTTGGACTTCCCGACCCTGTCAACCTGATGGCCTTTGAGGCTGGCTCCCAACACCAGTTCATCATAAGGGAGCAGGCCTTGCAGTTTGACCCCAAGAAGGATTTGAAGGCCAGGTGCGGAGACTCACACCTATCATCCTGGAGCTCTGGGGGGTGAGGCTAGAGGATGGCCTGAGATTCATGGTTCAAGACCAACCCGGTCACATTGGCAAGAACTTGTCTCTACAAGGAGCCAAAAAAATGAGCCGAGTGTGGTGGAGCACGCCTGTTGTTCTGGCCTCTTGGGATACTGTGGTGGGAGGATCACCAGAGCACAACCGGTTTAGGCCACACTGGCCAAGTCAGGCCCCTGAGCTAGGGGCTGGACGAAAGAGAGGGACACGGACTCAGAATAATAATACAAAGCTACACCAACACCACAATCACAGACCTGGCTCAGACACTCAGCCTGGCATCCCAGCCCTTTGGAGACCCAGGTGAGTGTATGACCTGCGTCTGTGGGTTCAACACTAGCCCAGGACGTGGGGCAAGACCTCGTCTTGGCTATCAAAAATAAATCCAAAGATTAGATGGGTGTGGTGATGCAGGTCTGTGTTTCCAGTTACTCAGGGGGCCGAGTGGGAGGATCACAGGATCCCAGCAGGTAGAGTCTGAGGTGGCAGTGCGCATGCCCCTGCACTCCGACCTGGGATACAGATGGTGATTCCGACTCCAAATAATAATAGTCACCACCCCCACCAACCCTGCCACCCAGCACAAGGAATCACCCTCAAGGATGAGAGGAAAAGGCTCTTTAAGGCCTGTTGTTCACAGAGTTCAAAGGTGGCCACTGGGCATGTCCATGCCATGCCTTCCACCACGTGCCCCAGAAGGCCTGCCTCCAATCTCCACACTTGGGTTCCACAGCAAAGATGTGTGTGTGCTCAGGAAAGGGACATCCCTGAGCTAAGGTGGCCATCGGACACAGAGCGATCAAGGTGGTCTGGCAATGCACTGGCCAGACCAGTCTGGGCACCATGTATGCCACCTTCAAGTGGTGGGATGAACCCCTCCTCACCCAATCACTCCATCGTCCTCCAGTCACACGTACCTTCCCTGGGGAGCCATGGATCCCCATTGTGACACACATGGGAGGCGTCTTTTTTGTTACCAGAATCTCCATCAGCAGGGCTGGGGAGTGGCAGCACGATTGTGGCTCCTGGCACATCAACCTGCAGGGCTTAGGCGGTCCTCCAGCCTTGGCCCCCAAGCAGCCTGGACTGCATAGGCCTCCAAGCCTGACTCGATTTTGAGGACCTTATGCCAAGACGTGGTCGGGCCACATTGCCTGGGCTGGTCTTCAAAAACTGGACTCAGGCAGCCTCCCATCTCAGCCTCCTAGGGTGCAGGGTTGAATGCCATGAGCCACCATGACTGGCCT
>NW_007074958.1:14411-15238 GCF_000164805.1 Carlito syrichta
TCTTCCAGCCACTGCAGCCTCAGCCCTCCAGGCTCTGGCAGGCCTATCCTCGTTCTTACAAGGAGCTGAAACGATAGGTTTGCACCCCTAAGCCTGGCTCAATTGAGATGGTGGTTAGAGATGAGTTCTCACTGAGGTGCCCGTGTTGGTGGCAGTGCACAGGCTAGGGCCGGCTGCTGGCCTCAGCCTCCTTAATCACTGGGATGACAAGGATGAACCCCCGTGTTCCTCCATGATCCTTCATTGAAAATGAACCAGAAGGACTGGCACAATGACCCACGCCTGGTCACCCAGAGCTCTGTGAGGCTGAGGTAGGAGGATGGCTGGAGACCATGAGCCCAAGGCCAGTCCAGACCATGCAGGGGGATCCCATCTCCACATCCATAACAGCAGGAGTTTGGGGGTAAAGAAATGTCCCCAGGTGAGTTATGTGTCCCTGGTCTTTCTTGGCAGAAGGCCCTTGTTGCCATATCAGAGGGTTGGCCTGCTTTTGGTACATAACTCACCTAGGAGAGGAAAGCCAGCAGGAACCCTGACAGGGAGCCTCAGGAAATACCACACCAAAGTGGGGGCAGACATTTGGGGGTTTGGGGCTGGAAGGGGCCGAGCTTGGGGGAACCTCCCATCTGAGGGGGCAGCAACGAAGGACTGAGGGTAGAAGGTTTGCAGGAGAATGGGTTTTTTTCTTTTTTTCTTTCTTTCTTTCTTTCTTTTTCTTTCTTTCTTTCTTTCTTTCTTTCTTTCTTTCTTTCTTTCTTTCTTTCTTTCTTTCTTTCTTTCTTTCTTTCTTTCTTTCTTTCTTTCTTTCTTTCTTTTTGAGTCAGAGT
>NW_007074958.1:15258-16414 GCF_000164805.1 Carlito syrichta
CCCAGAATGGAGGGCAGTGGCTGCTCCCAGCCACCACAGCCTCGACCTGCTGGGCAGCAGCTTTCCTTCCACCTCAGCCTTCTAAGTAGAAGGAACTACAAACACATGCTACCTCATATAGCTAATTTTTTTTATTTATTGTAGAGATGAGGTCTTGCCAAGTTGCCCACGTGGGTCTCGAAACCATAGGCTCAGATGATTCACTCATCTTGGCCTCCCAAAGTGTGGGATTACAGACTGAAACACTGAGGCCGGCATCTTTCTTTCTTTCTTTCTTTCTTTCTTTCTTTCTTTCTTTCTTTCTTTCTTTCTTTCTTTTCTTTCCTTACTAGGTTGCCCAGACTGCTCTCAAACAGCCCACATCAGGACAATCTCTCAGGCTAGTCCTCCCTAATTGCTGCAATCACAGACTTTCCATTTGGTCGACATCCTTGTCTTCCCACCTGGTCTTTAACTCTGGGCTGGAGGTGGTCTCCTGCCGAGGCCTGCCCTCACCCAAGGTTTTCTGGGTTTTTCTTGGGTCGAGGTTGGGGCTTCCTATGGTGTCTAGCCTGGTCTTGAGCTCCCCAAAACCGTCCATCTTCCCGTCTCAGCTTACCCAAGTGCCAATGAGACAGGCATGAGCGTCCACTCATCCCAGCTACCCAAAGTTTTGAGAGTCACTTGATCCTTTTCCCTGAGGAGACCCCTGGGAGGATCGAGTGGGTCCACACTGGGAACGAGGTGGGCAGAGGTATTGGTGACCCAGCAGAGACACACCCCTGCACCAGGCACTCTCCCTGAGGAGGGCTCAGGGGGTTACTCCCACTGCCCACTCTGGGGTCGTGGGTTGTCAGAAGGGAGTGATACTCACTGTGGGGCCCCAAGAGGAGTGTGGAGGCTGGGCACATGGGATGAGAAAGAAAAGGCACTTTCCAGCTCATCGTTCATGGGAGGTTTCAAAGGTGGCCACTGGATATGTCCGTCCCATGCCTTCGGCCATGTGCCTCAGAATGCCTGGCTCCATGCTCCACACTCATACCACACAGTAAAGATGTGTGTGAGCTCACGGAACAGATGGCCCCAATCTAGGGTGGCTATTGGGAACTGAGCAATTAAAGCAGTCTGGCAACAGCATGGCTAGCCCAAGTTCGAGTCATTCTGTCTGCCACCTTCA
>NW_007074958.1:16654-22323 GCF_000164805.1 Carlito syrichta
GTCTCTGACACCTAGGCTCAGGCAGTCTCCTGCTTAGGGAACAAAGGGAGTGAGTCTGAAGGCAGTTTTCCATGGTACCCGGGCTAGACTCACACATTCTGTTGGCAGGGGCGATGCAATGAAAGACCCAAGGATGGAGGCCACCACATTGCATGTAGCCAGGACCACGGGTGCCACCAAGCACGACTCCATTGGTGCATTCTGGGGACTGATAAGTTCTCACAACATAGCCCAGGCTGTTCTCGAACTACCAGGCTCCAACGTTCACCTGCCTCGGTCTCTCAAAGCCACAGCCCAATTGTCTGCTGATCCACCATCTTACAGAAACTGTAAGGCCATCGCTAGAGCCTCCTTCCCAATTGATCTCTGTCTGTTCAGGATGATTCCAATGCCAGACACAAATGGATGCTCTTCTTTTTTTCTTTTAGTCGGATTCTCACTCCATCACCCAGGCTCCAGGGTGGTGTTCACTCCCAGATACCGCAGCCTCGATCCACTGGTCTCTGGTGAGACATTCTGCAGTCTTCTGAGGAACCGGGATGACAGGCCTGTGCCAGCACACCCTGCTCCTTTGAGATGGAGGGTAGAGACAAGATCTTATTGAGGTGATTGGGTGGGTCATGGCCTGTGGGATTGGGCTGGCCACTGACCTTGGTCTCCCAAAGCACTGGGATGATGTGACTGAGCTCCTGAGACCGGCCTCAATCCTTTCTCAAAAATGAACCAGAAGGCCTGGTGCAGTGGCCCACTCCTGGAATCCCAGTGCTCTGTGAGGCCAAGACAGGAAGATGGCTGGAGCCCAGGAGCCCAAGGTCTGTATGGGCCATGCAGGGAAACTCCATCTCTGCACCCATCCAAACAGGGAATCTGGGGTCGAAGTGCCCATCATGCCAACCACTCCGGAGGCTGAAGCGGGAGAATTGCTGGAGTTCGTGATTTCGAGGTTGGTGGTAAATGATGGTCATGTCCCCAGGCCCCAGTCAGGTTCACAGAGCAAGACTCCATCACCAAAAGCATTAGAATCATATACAGATTCTCAACTGTGTGTGATGTGTTCACAGGGCGACTGACTTTAGAGTCAGGAAAAATGGGAACAGGCGGAAGAAATTTCTGTGGGTGTGAGATGTGTCCCTGAACTTTTTTGGTGGAAGGTCCTCATTACTGAGAAAAAGGGTTGGCCTGCAAGGGGCACATTTCACACCTTGGAGTGGAGAACCGGCTGGAACCAGGATAGGGAGACTGGGAACTCCCACACCAAAGTGGGAGCAGTCATTGGCAGCATTGGGGCTGGAAGTTGCCAAGATTGGGGGACCCTAACCTGTGGGGTTGGTGGGGGGGAAGGACTGAGGGTAAAAGTTTTTCATGAGAATGGATTTCTTTCTTTCTTTCCTTTTTCCTTCCTTCCTTTCTTTCTTTCTTTCTTTCCTCACTAGTTTACCCAAGCTGTTAACAAACTTCCCAACTCAGGACATCCTCTTGGCCTTGGTCTCTCAAACTACTGCGATCACAGGCTTTCAATTTGGTCGACATCCTGGTCTTCCTATATGGTCTTGAACTCTGGGCCCGAGGGCATACTCCCGTCGAGGCCTTCCCTCACCCATGGTTTTCTGGATTTTGCTTGGGGTCGAGGTGGGGGCTTGCTATGGTTTCCAGTCTGGTCTCAATATTTGAGCTCTGGCCATCTTCCCTTCTTGGCCTCCCAAAGTGCTGAGGAAGCAGATGAGAGACACCCAGCCATCCCCCTCCTTGAATGTTTGAGAGTCAACCCCTCCCTTTTCGTGAGTTGAACCCTAGGAATAATGAGCAGTTGAACCCTGGGGAATGAGGTGGGCAAAAGTCTTGGTGCCCTGGCAGAGACACGTCCCTGCCCCAGGCACTCCCATGATGCGGGCTCAGCAGGAGACTCTGGCTCCCCTTTCAGTGGTCCTGGGTCATCTGACGGGAGCTGGTCTCAAAGTTGGGTCCTGGGAAGGGTGTGGAAGCTATGTGTGGGGGCTCATGCCTGCCACCTCAGAAATTTGGGAGTCCAATGCAAGAGGGTGGCCAGAGTCCCCATGTATGAGACCAGCCCGGGCACCTTGGTGAGACCTCATCTCTATAAGAAACCAACAAAATGAGCTGAGCGTGGTGGTGCACACCTGTCATTCTGGCCACTTGAGATAGCCTGAGCCCAGACGATGGAAGCCATGGTGGCTGAGAGCCGTCCCTTGTGCTCTGGTCTGGGTGACAGAGTGGGACTACAACTCAGAGTAATAATACCACCCACCCCCCACCACAACCACAGGCTAGGCTCAAGGGCTCAGCCTGCCATCCTGGCCCTTTCAGAAGCCAAGGCGAGTGGATGAACTGAGCCTCCGGGTTCATGACCAGCCCAGGACACTGGGCTAGACCTCTTCTTGGCCATCAAAAATACATCCAAAGACTAGCCGAGTGTGGTGGTGCAGGCCTCCAACTCCAAATAATAATAATCAACACCACTGCCACCCCCACCGACCCTGAAACCAAGCACGAGGAGTTACCCTCAGGGATGGGAGAGGAAAGGGACTTTCCCATCTTTTATTCATGGGAAGTTTCAGAGGTGGTCACTGGGCACGTTTGTCCTGCATCTTTAGCAATGAGTCCCAGAAGACTTGCCTCCAATCTCCACACTTGTGGAGATTTCCCCCACAGGAAAGATGTGTGTGAGCTCATGGAACAGACGACTCTGAGTTAGGTTCGCCATAGGACACAGAGCGATCAAGGAAGTTTGGCAAAGCTGCAACCACCCACATTCTGGTCACCCTGTCTGCCACATGTTGGGAGCCAACATCTACAGCTATACTATTGAGGCCTATGAAGGCCCGGGTTGGAGATTCACTTTTGCCACAAAAGCATCAGTGACATCTATAGTGCTGATATATGACTAGTGACCAGTTTGTATATATGACATAAAAACATATTATCTAGAAACAAACATTTTACACTGTCAGACTAAAATCTCGGGTTAAAGCCTTACAGCAGAAACATTCTGTGCTTTAAGCTTCCATTTCTCTCTGACTCTCTGAGCCATTCTTAGGTTTCTGTTTCCCAGAAGTAACCATGCAGCCTTTGTTCTTGTAAGCAGAAATTTCTCTAATAGTTTTGTTTTGCTGCCTCTAGCCAGGCAGAATGTTCTTAGTTTCACTATGTGCCAAAATCCTTAGTCTGCCTCAGCCCCCCGGCCATCATCATGGCAACTGTGCCTTTTCTTGTCCAAAAGTGTGACAACATCTATTTGATTTATTCACTTAGACCAGATTTTCTATAATGAAGTTTAGAAATATATATGTACACAGTTCAGTTATCCATATATAACACTATGTGAACCTGTGCTTGCTACTTCACTTCCTTCTGCTTGAAATTTGCCCTCTAATATGTCTGTGTATGGCAGTGATGAAATCCAGTCACACACCTGTTGGAGAGTGAATCCTAAGTACTCTCATTTATTATTGGATATATTTTTGCACTTTGGATTTCTGCTTTAGGGCGTCGACTTCTGTGTCCAGCAGACTTCGATGGTAAAGTACACATAGAGTTTGTCGAACACTGTGGTTAACGTGTTTCTGCTTCTCACTATTTAGCATTTTATAGGAGGTTCTGGCACCAGTGTCTCTGACAGGCTTTTAAGATCAAAGTTTAAAGCATGCGAGACACTGAGACTAGCACTACTCTGTCTTCTTCTTTCAGGTGTAATCTGTGCTTTATTTGCTTTATCAGTTTATCATTTGAGATCATGTATTTGAAGTTTTATAAGAAATCATATATTAAATCATTTAGTTATGTGCCAAAAATTATAGGTACTAGTTATGATTTTGTTTTAAGTGTGTGAACTATGATACCAATCATTCTGTTTGGAACATGTGGATCTTGTGATGCAGATTTCAAAAGATATGATGTGCGTCACTAGATTCATGTGCCCCCAGCAAAAATAATTTTACTACTATAAGTTAAGATAATTAATATAAATTTTGATTGTTTTATTAAATCATAGTAGGTTAGTAGAAAATTTTACCTTAAGTAAAAATTAGAATAGCTTATGATATACAGATTAGTCATTAAACATTATAGAAAACAGTTTGCCAAACTATTGCTAAAATCATACACCTGTTATTTTGATGTAAACTTTGTAGGGCACGATATGCATCATGGAGTTTTCATTGTCAATTGTTACCTTAAACAAAAATCTTTTGTGAAGAACGTTATGCATCATGAGACCTGTAAGCCCCTAGCAAATATTTGCTATATTGCTGGAAATTGTAGAAAATGGTATATAAGCTGGAAAGAGTTTGAATAAAATTTGGAATAGTCCTGATCAGACTGAACCCAGAAGAACTGCCTCCGAGTTGTTTTTTCTCGCTGTGTCCTGACTCTCCAGTGCAGGCCCAACCCCCCTCCGGTCAGAGCCGGTCTCTGACAGCCACATTCGTGGGGGAGGTCCCCTTCCTCTCCTGATTATTCCATCGTCCCTTGCCAACACGGGCCTTTCCCTGGGGAGCCACGGATTCTCATCGTGACAAACATGGAAGGCATCTCCATCAGCTGGGCTGGAGCATGGTGGCATGATCATGTATCTTGGGGCCTTGATCTGTGGGGTTCAGGGGTTCCCCTTGCCTTGGCCCTGAGCAGCCAGGACTCTGGAGGCTGCCACGTCTGACTCGATTTTGGGTGCCTCTCTCTGAGATGACTTCTGGCTACCTCACTCAGGCTGGTCTACACCCCCAGGGATCAGGGAGCCTCCTGCCTTAACCTTCCATGGTGTGGGCTAATAGCCATTAACACTTGCACTGGCTGTCAGTGGGGGTGATGCAAAGGCCCACCCCAGAATGAAGGCCACCTCATCTCTTGTAGCTGGGACCACAGGCCCCAACATGCGTGACTGGAGTGTTAGCATTCCAGGGATAGATGAGGTCTCATTTCATAGCCCAAGCTGAACTCAAACTCTCAGGCTCCAGTGGTACCCTGCCTTGGCCTCCCTAAGTCACAGCCAGTTTGACTGCTAATCCACCATCTTTCATGAATTCTAGGCCCAACGCTGGGTCCTCTTTCTGAAATGATTTCTGTCTGTTCACAATGATTCCTACTCCATACACAAATGGATTCTCTTCTTCTTTTCCTTTTTATCTTTTTTTCTTTGAGTCAGAGTCTCACTCAATCTCCCAAGCTGGAGGGCAGTGTCTCAGTCCCTGCCACCGCAACCTTCGCCCATTGAACTCCAGCTAACCTTTCCACGGCCTTCAGAAGAAACAGAGCAAGAGACGGTCACCACCACACAAAGCTCATTTGGGATGGATGGTGGAGACGAGGTCTTGCCGAGGTGCCTGTGTGGGTCTCGGCCTGTGGGCTCAGGCCAGCTGCTGGTATCTGCCTCCCAAAGGACTGGGATGATGAGGTTGAGTCCCAAGCCCAGCAACGAACCTTCATCAAAAACAAACCAGAAGGCCTGGTGTGGTGACCCATGCCTGGAATTATAGTGCTCTGGGAGTCTGAGGCAGGAGGATGATTGGAGACCAGGAGGCAAAAGCCTGCCTGGCCCATACAGGGAGACCCCATCTCACCACTCTGGGATCGAGGTGCCCATCATGCTGGCAACTGCAGAGGCTGAGGTGAGAGGACGGCCAGAGCCTGTGATTTCAAGGCTGGCAGTTAATGGC
>NW_007074958.1:22343-23944 GCF_000164805.1 Carlito syrichta
TGACTGTCGTGTCTCTGGGTCCTAGCCTGGGCCACAGAACCAGACCCTGTCTCCAAAAGGTTCAGAATCATAAATAGATTCTCAACTACAAGTGTTGTGTTCACAGGGCAACTGGTTTTAGAGGCAGGAAAAATGGGATTGGGGGAAAAATTCTTGCAGGGAGAGATGTGTCCCTGGCCTTTCTTGGCAGAAAATCCTCATTGCTGAGTCAGAGGGCCAGCTTGCCTGGGAACCTAGGAGAAGAGAGCCAGCAGGAACCTGGCAAAGGAGCCTTGGGAACTCCCGTACCAATGCGGGGTCAGCAATTGGGGGGGTTTGGGGCTTGAGGTGCAGAACTTGGGGGAACCCCACATGTGGGGGGTGAGAGGGGAAGACTGAGGGCAGAAGGTTTTCAGGAGAATGGATTTCTTTCTTTCTTTCTTTCTATCTTTCTTTCTTAGTTTTCTTTCTTTCTTTCTTTCTTTCTTTCTTTCTTTCTTTCTTTCTTTCTTTCTTTTCTTTCCTCACTTGGTTGCCCAGGTTGCTCTCAAACCACCCAAATCTGGCCAACATCTTGCCCAGGGCCTCAAATCCTGATGCTATCACAGGCTTTCTATTTGGTCGATATCCTGGTCTTCCTGCCTGGTCTTCAACTCTGGGCTGGTGTTGATACTCCTGCCATGGCCTGCACTCACCCAAGGTTTTCTGGGTTTTGCTTGGGGTTGAGATGGAGGATTGCTGTGGTGTCCTGCCTGGTCTCAAGCTCCCAGGCTTAGGCCATTTTCCCATCTCAGACTCCCTGAGTACTGAGGAGACAGGCATGAGTCACCCGACCATCCCCCCCATGAAGGCTGGAGAGTCACGCCCTCTCTTCCAGAAGACAGTCACTTGGAGGGGCAAGCAGCTGCATCGTGAGGAATGAGGCATGTGAAGGGGTGGGTGTCACAGTGGAGACATGTGCCTGACTCAGGTGCTCCCCCAAGTCAGGCTTGGTGGATGACTCTGGCTGCCCACTCTGAGGTCCCAGGTCATATGAAAAAAATGGGCTTCATGGTGGGGCCCAGAGAGGGGTGTGATGGCCGAGCATGGGGGCTCACACCTGTTACACCAGTGCTTTGGGAGGCCTAGGCAAGAAGATGACTTGAACCCCCACATTTGGGACAAGCCCAGGCACTTTGGAAAGACCTCGTCTCTATAATAAACCAACAAAATGAGCCCTATCTCCAAAAACATCAGAATCGTACACAGATTCTCAACTGCATGTGGTTAGTTCACAGGGTGACTGACGTTAGAGCCAGGAAAAATGAGATTTTAAGGTGGAGAAACATCCCCGGGTGAGGGATGTGTCCCTGGCCTTTCTTTGCATAAGGTCCTTATTGCCAAGTTGGAGGGTCAGCCTGACTGGGGCACATTTCTCACCTCAGAGAGGAAAGCCAGCAGGAACCCAGCCAGTGAGCCTCGAGAATTCCCACACCAAAGCGGGGGCAGTCATTGGGGGAGTTGGGGCTGGAAGGTGTGAAGCTTGGGGGACCCTCACATGCTAGGTTATGGGTGGGGGCCTGAGGGCAAAAGGTTTGCAGGAGAATGAATTTCTTCCTTCCTTCCTTCCTTCCTTCCTTCCT